>NW_020438933.1:109594-141590 GCF_000699045.2 Agrilus planipennis
CAACATTTACCTCCCACAACCAATCCTTTCATACTTTTACTAAAGGTACTATAAATTTTTATAGCATTTATAAATAATTATTACCACATTTTTATTGATACCATTCTAATAAATACATACAAACAAATTATTTCTATCTAGTATTAAGAATTCAATTTAATCATATTTCTAATCAGGACAACAATTACTAAAAATGATGAGACCAGCCTAGCTACATAGGCCTTAATTCTTTTATTTTTGATGAAAAGGCTGACTATCACAGCCGATGTTATTTTTCTTGTCAATATTTAAAGGGAAGAAATTACTTTAGTTTCTGGTGAATTGTATTTTAGCTCTCTGTTTCTGCCTGTATGCTGCTTTTTACTGACATGACATGAACCCAACCAAATTTAGAAAGATATTGTATGTTTCATATGAAATCATGCCTCCAGCTGTTTCTACATAAAACGTGATTATTTTACCATCGCTGCGACTTTTTTGCCACCATCTTTTGTTCAAATTTAATCCAACCTTCAATTAATTAAACCTCTTTGATATTCTCACTTTATTTTTTGGTAATATATTTTGTCACATATTATTTGAAAGAAATAATAAGCAAAACTTTATCTTCTAATTGCAGATAAACTTCCCAAACTGCTCAGAAATTTCTTGGATCTGATTCTTCAACTGGATAACATTGAAATATGATGATATAGAAGAAAAATAAGCAATTCCTCTCTTAGGTATATGGCCTAGACTAGTATATGGCTTCTTCGCTTTACTTATATCAGAAGTCGACACTTATTTTGTAAATCACTCTATATTTATTGTAATATATGTTTTATTCTTCATTTTGTTAAAAAAATAAATAACTAAATGAAAAAAATTCATTTGCAAACAGTTTCATCAAGATAGGTAATTTTTGATAATACTTACTGCTAAGGTATTAATTTACTTGGTCAAATATTAACGTTGACTAAAATGTATTTACTTTCCTATAAAAAAAAAAAAATAAAAAAGTTATTACAAAATAAGGTTATGTACTGAACTGTACTGAACAGTAAAAAGAGCTACACTGTCAAAAGAGTTCCACACCATTCGATTCATTTTTTAGTTTTACTTAATAAGTGGTGATTAATTGATATAAACAACTTGCAGGCATCTAATCTCATTTCAAAATAAGTATATGTTTTGTGGGATTACTTTTACACGCAAATTAGTTTTTGTAACTGGAATGTGGAAATATATTTTAACTTCAACTGCATAGATTAATAGACTAACTGTGGGCTGTAGGTGTTATCAAAAGTTACTTACTTTGCGAAAACTGTTTGAAAATTAGAATGACATAATAGAAATGGAAAATCTAATTTCTGGTGAAGATATAGCAAAAAAGCCACACAAGAGGGGTATTATCTATCTGTCTTCTATACCACCATATATGAATGTTATCCAGATCCGAGAAATATTTGGACAGTTCGGAAAATTGGGGCGTGTTTATCTTCAATTGGAAGATAAAAGTAAATATGATGTGATTACTTTCCTTTTAGATTATGTACTATATAATATTTTACAGACTAAACAGTGTGATTTTAGAACCAAAACCTGGAGAGAAAAAAGTAAAAAAAAGAATATCAAAAAAGTTTACTGAAGGTTGGATAGAGTTTGAACGGAAATCAGTGGCAAAAAAAGTTGCAGCAATGTTAAATAATCAACAAATTAGTAATAGAAAAAGTTCAAGATATTATGACTTTATATGGAACATAAAATACCTTTCTAATTTTAAATGGGTTCATCTCAGTGAAAGACTAGCTTATGAAAAAGCAGCACGTAGACAGAAATTGAGAGCAGAGATACAACTTGCCAAAAAGAAAAGTAATTTCTTTACTTCTAATATTGACAAGAAAAATAAGAGTGCAGTTAGTAAACAATCAATAATTGAAATTGGGAAGAGTAATAGTGATGTAAGTTTAGAAGAAATCATATCCAACAGCAACAATGATCGTGGGGAATTTGTAAAAACTTTGTTCACTTAATAAACATCAATACAAATATTTATAATTGGTTTTATTAATGTTAATTTTTCCTTAAAAATCTATAGCTTAGATGAGTTCAAGTCTTTTCCTATTATTTTATTGCCCTCCATATCTATTGCATAGTTGTAATCAACTGGATTATTAACAGCATATTCTATTGCTGCTTCAAGTGTGTCTGGAGTAATGAATGCTTTTGCAGCTTCTTTTTCCAAACGAACTTCTTCTTCAGCCTTCTCTAAATTTTTTTTGTCTAACATTATTTGTTCATTTAGTTGTTTTTTAGCTTCTTCAATATTTTTGTTAATTTCCTCTGCAATTCGTTGTTCTCTCAAAACTTTGATTTCTTCATTCCACTTAGTATTTATTTCATTACACTGAGCAAAGTCTTTTTCAAAATCTTCCCTAATTTGCTCTACATTAGAGCTTGGTAAATACTTAACATGGTACCTTTCTGTTAAGTAATTTCTTATAGACTTCATTTGTGTTCTGTAATTGTTGTTTAACCTTCGCAGTTCTAGTTCTTCTTCTTTTGGTATTACAGGTCTTGGTGGTATTCTAAATAATTTGGACTTTGCTGTACCCAACCATCTTGGTTTTCTAGCCCAGCGTACACTTTGAAATGTCTGAGGAAATGGTATGTGGATTGCTGTAGTTATTACAGATTTGCTACTATTTGTAATAACATTCATTTTAGTCCCAAAATTTTTACTTAAACAGTGACCAACTGTTATCAATTTCCTATCGTTGATTTTATTATGGTATTAAGAATTTATGATACGGTTATGATATATTTATTTATTTATATTATTATTGGCCATGTATGACCATGTATAAAAAAATAATTAGCTAACACCATTCCACATTTCAGCCACTTCTACCATAGAATCTAATATCTATGCCATCTATGCATAGAATCATAGATAAAGAGGTTTAGCTAAGATACATATTAATGGACGTGCCTTAGCCGCATCATTGTAATAATTTCTTGGCTCGAAAAGTGAGGGAGATGGCGTATGGTTTCGGACTAGTGCTATCTCTTTCAAGACACGCTTACGCACTATCGTAAGAGAGATGGATATTGTCCGAAACTTCGTTCCATCTCTTTCTTTTGTTGTACCACAATTCTGACCGCTAAGGCATGTCCATTAGTAAACGACGATGGCTACGGTAGATTTCTCTGTCATTTTCTTATGCCACATATTCTAACTGTATATTATCCTAAGCATATACATCCTAACATAGTTACGATGCTGAAATACGTACGAATTGTTCCGATTATAACAATTTTATTGGCGTTTATTTGTGTTCGAATCTGCCCTTGGCGCTTACAAAGTTCACCACTGATACATTCACTCCCATAGAAATATTAGCAGAAAATAATGGGAGCCTTCCTGCTAGAATAAGGCGGTCAACTTTATAATAAGTCAATGCGGAACAACAAGACTGAGGATTTTTTGGAATTGTTGGTGGTGTACTTAAATTAGAAACAAACAACACTACTACTGAGTTAACATTTATTTTTTAAGTCATATTTTTCGCAAGAGTGGCATATTTTTACTAGGTCTGGGTTTTGGTTCAAAATGTCCAAAAAGTTTTCACAGGTGCCCATATTAAATTTTATAATTAGCATTGCACGTAATGTTTTTACTTTTAGTGACGACTTTTTGGAAACGAGGAATGCGGGACATACGACGCCTTAGACGATTTGTGGGACTATTTTATTAAATATTGCAATGCGGGATTTCAACTGTCATTACGGGACGGTCCCGCAGAATGCGGGACGGTTGGCCGCCTTATGCTAGAAAAAATGTCGACACTTGTGTAGGTATGGGTACTATTCAGCAGAGCATGAATTACAACACCCCCGGCCCCTTTTTTATATCTCGTCACACTAAGAAGTAGCCCTCTCTTCCCCTTATTTACGAATATATTTTATAAACGACCATCATGTTCAGTGTTTTTGTGAAAATGTTCCATAAATCAAATGATACTTACATTTCACGCTAAGAATGAATTATTCTTAAACTTAATATCGCCTCCTGATCCGACGAAACTTGAACGTTGACGAAACTCTTGTACAAATTAGAGTGGGTGGCGGTGGGTGGAGCGGCTTGCGAGTTTCGATGATTTAGGGAGCCGGATCATAGGTTCAACCATAATGGGGGGGGGGGTTCTTAAATAGAAACCAGACTAAGATAATTCCCTGAAAGAGGGCAGCAGCTCTTTCTACTAATAAGTAGTAAGTATTATAATGACAAATTCCGTTTACCGTAATAACTTAATCTTCAACCATAAATGACGCGCAATTGATTGGCATCAATTAAATTATGACATCTTCAGTAGTTCTTGAATAAATAAACATTGAATTCCCAGCTGTACCCGAAATAATTTTCCCTTTTTCTAACAAAATTAATGAACGCACAATTACCCCAATTACATATTTGGAACCGGCAAACGACGCACAATTTATTCATAAAGTTTAAATCAGAGGATTGTTTATATTGGGTGTCAGGTTGACATTGACTGCGACTATAATATGAATTTATCTATGGTATTAATTTGTCTATGGTGGTATTAATGTTGTATTTTCCAGATTGTGTTGCGTTAATGTGATAAGTAATAATAGCAAATAATAAAAACACTTCACGTTTTTTATGTAAATGTGTAAATGCAATCAAACCTTCAGTAAGTAGTTACTATTGTCAAGTAGTCCCAATTAATAGTAAATAATATCAGTGATCAACAAATTAGCAAACAACAATGAACAGCATTACTCCAAATAGTGGTGAGTTTTTAGAGGGTTCTTTTGTAATTACATTTTTAAACTTAGGTTCGTATTCAAATTTGAAATATTATGAGGAAATATTGTTTAAATTTTTTTATGTAATTTATAGGTTACGTGTAAAATTCATACGTGTCAACAATTGTTAACGTTTAAATAATATAAACAGTACAATTGTGATGTTAGTTTAATCGTTCCTATCATCCGAAACCTAGCTGTTATTCTACATTTAAAATAGGGGGTTTGTTGTAATAATGTATTGGGGTTGCATATTCGCTGATTGCAAGAATATGCCCCAAGGTGAAAGTATTCTTCATAGTTCTTTGATTTCTAAAAGAAGTTGAAGAAATGACAGCTGTGTCGTGCATAAAATTGTTTGTTGCATTGTTTTAAAAAGTGAGCATTGAAGTTAAACGTGTTTATTGCTGTTGTTTGTCCCTGAAGTATGAGAAAAAAATGAGTTTGGAAGAAGAGAAGCAAAGTTTAGAGTTTATAGAAGATCCATACTTTAATCCAGATGATAGTACTTCAACCCCAAGTCTAGATGAACTCGAAAATATTGAATATTTAACTGATAGTGACGTTTATGACAATGAATTAGATCTGTTTGATTTACGAACTATAGATTTTGATGACATTAATTTCTCATCATTAGGTGTTATTGATGAATCTGTTAATGTCGAAGCAGAATTCTTTAATGTTAAACGTGCTAATGCAATTATCAGAGCTTTTTTTAAAAAGGGTTTTAAAAGGCATGTGCGTGTAACATATTGTGATCTTACAAAACCTTACTTAGCCAAGTTTCCTAAAGACAGCAATTTTAGAAAATATTTAGATATTAGCCTTAATGGTAAGTTTGTCTAAGATACCTATTGAATTGGTGATGGTACCTTTTATTGACGTTTAAATATTTTTGGAGGGTTAAATAAAATGAAACTTAATTTTTATATTTTCTAAATATGTATATGCTAGTTTGCTTAATTCAAATATAAATATTACTAATATGCTTTATGATAATACCTAGGTTGATACATCTTATTTCTTTACAAATACAAGAAACTATAATTTCGTCTATATAGAATTATTTAAACAGTCTATTTTTCTTCATACAAAATTTGTTTAGAATTGTACAAAACTTTCTTATAAAATGTTAGCAATAAAAAGTGGTTCTACTTTGAGAAGTGAAAGGTAATGAATTATTGAGGCGAAATAGTTTCTGTCTTAGTCACCATACAAGAAGTTAATAGCAGACGTTGCGCTTCAGTCGTTTTAAATAGGTATCTAAAAATTCTTCTCCATAAGTAGGTAATAGTAAGTTAAACCATGAAAATGCTGCATGTCATGGGACACCCGGTAGGGACGAAGTTTCTTCCGCTATTCGACAAGTACCTCTGCAAATAGTGAGTAATGAGAGAGAGAGAGAGAGAGAGAGTGAGACACAGTTTAACGCTTCGCGTCACTTTTGCTTTTTGCTGGTCAGCATCCTGCCGTTGCTACTTGCGATAAGAAACTTCGTTCCAAAATTTGCACTGCAATGAGAAAGTTTTGTAGAGAAAATGACTAAAAAAGATCTTACTTCTGATGGTATCTTCATTAGTTATAATTCTTTTGATTAAATGATTCATTTAATACTTTGCAGAAGACGTTGCATCCGCTAGTGGGGATAACTTAGCAGATAGTGTTTCAAATTTGTCTCTGGAAGAACAGGAGCAGCAAAAGGAAGCGTGGAAAAAAGAATTAGCTCAAGTTGAAGATGAAATAACTACCCTTAGAACTGTACTTGCCTCCAAAATGAGAAGAAGTGCAGAATTAAAGCGATTGCTTGGAATTACCGTTTGGAAAGAAATTTCCGACGATATGAACCAAGGCATTAAAAACGTAAAAGAAAGTAACGTGTAAGTATTTCATGCCCTTATTTTTGATGCCTCTAATTTGCTTATTAGATTTATGTTTTGTTATTTTACAAGTATTGTAATTTTGCATGATTCTTAGAATATCATTTTTTTGTTTAATAGTTACCAAACTGTTGAACAAAAGGTGGAACAGGTTGCTAAGGCTGTTACAGATGCTCCATTGTAAGTATTAGTTTTTTTGTTAAAACCAATTTGAAATCTATATTACTTTTATCGTAAATTGCAAGGTTAATTATAGTATTAGATGGTAAAATATTTATCTAAAGAATGCTGCAATGGGTAATATTATCATAGAAAGGCATGGTAGACTAGGCGCTCATGACAAAAAAGGGAACAATCTGTTACAGATTATCATTTGTAGGGATCACACTCACAATCGTAATATATACATAGGTGTATTTAAACATTCCGCAGTGTTAATGAAAATTGAAAAATCTATTTTAATTAGCAAAAATAAATAGTATCTTTGAACAACTTTTTGTAGTCTGCCATTTGTTTGAATGTAGGAGAAATTTCCAAAATCGACTCAAATCTTATTGACGGATGGTTTACATGAATGAAAGAGTAAAGCATACGCAGGTGAAGTCGTAAGTAAACTGCGTAGTATGTCAAGCACAATGGGCACTAATTTTACATTCATGTTGGTGAAATTTCATAAGGCAGCCGGCTTCCACATTTGTGATCTACTGCTAAATTAGTAAATTATTTTATAATAACTTGGTACAATTTTTTAGTGTCATTCTGAATCGTTAATAATTTCATAAAATATATATATATATAATTATTAGCATACTTATTGGAGCAGTTTAAACAGATGTGGTTCAATTTGTTAAAAGAGAAAACAAAAACTGCAATTAGTGAAAATAAAGTGCGCGACAGTCGGCTAGATTGTTCCCAGCTTTCTAGATTCCCCTATGCTGCTTGTTTTTCTAACAGTCGCTCCTCGATTGCTGCCTTTGGCGAACGCTCGGACATAGGAGTAATTGTTTGTTTGCATTTTAAGATAACTTATGAGTGTTAAAAAAATAAAATGAGATATACATTCTTTTGATTTTTGAACTTTAATAATGTTCGAAAATTTGACATACATAAATCGCGCGAGGTGGAATGGCTCATGCAAAATTGCTTACAGAAAATCATATTGTGCACAAACAAGTGCTGGTTTTATGAATAATAATAAATAATATAAAAACCTTACCCAGGAAATGGAATAAAGAAAAACTTGAGTGGTAATCTGGGTTTAACATTTATTTATATGTTAATATTTTATGTATATATATTTTAACTATAGTTGACCTCTTCAGGCAATTGTTCTAACATTTATTTTAAGACATTGGTCAGAGGTGAACTATAGTTGACGAAAATAAATGTTATACGCAGATTAGCACTCAAGTTTTTCTTTATAGTGCTGGTTTTGTTTTAATAAATCTTTTTTGCCCTTGATCGACTCTTGATTATTTTATTGTAGAAATTTTCTACTTATGATGTTTACTACTATGTTTGAAGTAATTTATATTTTGTTCCTTTTCAATTAAGTAATTAACAAACATCTTAACTTTATAAAATTAATTTTATTACTTTGAATCATTTGATTTTAATTTTTTCATGTAATACTTTTTTATAGATACCAAAAGACTTCTTCAGTTATTGGTGGAATAACTGGAAGCATCACCAATAAATTGGGTCAAATGCGTCATTCCGAATCATTTCGTTCTATAGAAGAGAAAGTGGAATCGGCATTTGAAAATGTTAAGGTAATGATAATGTTCTAATTTAAATTAGCTGTTTTGAATGGCAAATAATTGTCGGTTGATAAGAGAAAATTACCTTTCATTAGCTTTTTTGTTCTTGTATGCTGTACATCTATTATCTTTTTCTGTAATGTAAATTAATTAATTAGCGACAGTATTATTCATCATCATTATAAGATCGTCAGCCCTAAGACTGGTTGGACATGCACCTGCACTCTTTCCTATCCTGAGCTAATCTTCGCATTTCTCTAAAACTAGAACAACCCACATCCTTAACTATTTGCGAACAGTAATCTAACGTAGGTCTACCTCTACTCTTCTTAAATCCTATTTCTGCCTCTAATATATCTCTGACTAGACCTTCATGCCTGAGAAGGTGTCCTACCAATCTATCCAGCCTATTTCTTATTGATTTCCATAGAGTCTTCTGTTCTCCTACTCTTACTAATATCTCTTCATTTCTAACTTTCTCTGTACACGGTATCCTTATCATTCGCCTGTAATACCACATTTCAAACGCTTGTAACCTTTTCTTTTCGGCAGCGCCGACAATCCATGTTTCGCACTCGTACAGTGTCGCGCACTAAACATATATCTTTAACAACCTTGTTCGATTTTCTTAATTAACCGTTCGCGAGTGTAGAAGTGACTTCTTTTTATTGAAGGCGACTCGACCCTGCCCTATCCTCTGCTTTATATCCCTACTACTCCTTCAGTCCTGACTTATCTGACTTCCTAGATACCTAAAATCAGCCATTTCTTCTAATTTTTAGTCTCCTATCTTTATATTCGCTCTTTCCCTACGTTTTCTTCCCTTGCATATCAGTATTTTTGTTTTACTTTTATTTATTTTCATACAGTACTGTTTTGTCAATACTGCTTCCATTTTATTTAAAGCTATCTCTAACTCCGCCTTGCTATTTGCTAATATTGTTATATAATCTGCAAATCTAAGCATTAAAAACTTTTGCCCTTGTATATCTGTCCCTACAGTTGTACTGTCTTTAATGATGTTGATCGCGTCTACGTTGTATATAGATTAAAAAGTAGCGGTGACAGCGTGTACATCCCTGTCTGACTCCCTTCTTATGTTGGTATTTCTCTACGTTGCAACACCAGCTCTATAAGCACCTGTTGCTCTTTATACAAACTAAGTATCATTCTTCTATCTCTGTAACTTATCCCTACATTTTTAAGGATATTTAACATCTTGTCCCATTTAAAGTTGTCAAAAGCTTTTTCTAAATCTACAAATCCTATGTACGGATTCTTCCCCTTTTCTATCGTTTTCTCTATTGTTAATAGTTCTTCCTCCCTTTTTTCATCTTCCTCTGTACAATTTTGGTTAAGATTTTTGACGCATGGGAAGTTAGCTAATTGTTCTAAATGTTGCGCATCTATCCGCGCCCCTCTTTTTAGTTTGGTTACTACTACGTTCCGTTTATAATCCTCTTGGACTGTCCCTGTCTCGTAAATGTGACTAACTAGCTTAAACATACGATCTCTAACCTCTTGTCCTGCATGTTTTACAATTTCCCCCTGTATCCCATCTATACCTGGCGCATTATTATTGTTTAAGCTTTTTAATGCTATATTGAACTCTTCTCTTAATATAGGATAGCCTAGCTCACCTATCTTCCATCTGTAATATATCCTAATTCATGGCCTGTGTATAGGTTCTTTAAATATTCTTTCCATTTATCTGCCTTTTCACCATTTTTTATCAAAATGGCCCTTGCTTCGTTTCTTATTTTATTACTATTGTATCCTACATCTCTAAGATTCCTTTTAATTATATTATAAACCTCATTGGTTTTACCTTCTTGAAACTTTTCTTCTACTTCTTTACTCATATCAATCATCTTCATAATAATTTACCACTTTATAGCCCTATATCTTTTTACCCTTCTTCGTCTGTCCTGTTTTTGTATTTCTGCCTTTCTTCTATTAATCCTCCAATCTCCCTTGTTATTTAGGGTTTCTACTTTCGTTTTGTTTAAGACCTAGTATATCTGTAGTTGTTGACTTTACGCACGTTTTAATGCAGTTCCATTCTGTCTCTATGTCCTTGTCATTCGTTTCTGCCTATGCTTTTAATATTTCATCTGTCCTTGTACCTAGCTAATTACGCGTTTCGTTACATTTTAGCTTTTCCCAAGACGTCTACCTTCCCTCTATTTCAGAATTTTCAATTTAAGATTGATCGCTATCTATATCTGCTCCGGGATAACTCCTACAGTCCTTCACTTGATTTTTAAATTTTTGCCTAACAATTATGTAATCTAACTGATATCTCCCTAAATCACCTAGCATTTTCCACGTATAACGCCTCCTAACAGTATTATTGGCATAATTAAATTGCGATATTTGTGAATAGTAATTTTTCAGTTTCATTTAATTTCTACCATGACAGCTTTGGATAATAATTCCTAATAATTTATATTTGTTGTGAATATTTTGGTTTTTAAATAAAAAATAACGAATTTATTGTGTGTGGGGAAGGTTCTAGGAAGGAAAGGGGAATGGAGTGCTGTAGACGATGACCGCCGATAAAAACGAAAAAAAAAAAAACAGCAACCATTCATTTTCTCAATTCAGTGTATATCATTAACGTAACCGACATATTTTTTGTTTGATCTCTTAAAAGTTAAATGTAAAGTGAAAATAAATAATATATGTTTTCTCTAAAAGTAGGAAAACGAAATAATGAAATCAACATTAGAGCAATCAGTCAACCAATAACATAAATATTTTCGTTTTGTTTCAAATACGAACGATGGTTAAATTATTTTGATATTATTCGTTAAAAAAAACTTAAATTGCAATTAAAAAATGGGAAAGTGGAGGTAGGAGAGTGGAAATTTGGGGTTATGGGTATTTTTTGATGCCAAATAAACAAAAAAACTACAAAAAAATATTTCTGGATAGGGATACCTTATAATCACCTAGTGGTATGAAATACACTTTTCGACCTATTCCTCTGCTGTATGTTTTGGGAGAATGAATTAAGAACGAAGGAATGGATGAATGTAGGTAGATGGTGGATGAAAGTGGCAGTGGGATAGAGAGGTTAAGGGAAATTTAAAGAAAAGGACGGATTTCAACGATTTAATTTTTATGAAATTTTTGAACAAAATCTTATAAATTTAACAATTCAGATTATTATTTTTACATTTTTTTTTCTACAAATGGTAGTGTGTATAACTGTCGCATTCTAAAAAATATTCTAGAGCGAAAAATTAATATTTTATTTTTTTCTGGACATAAAACACCAAATAACCGAAGAAATATATTCTACAATTGTAATTGGAACTAGGGAGGAATTAGACGTACAGACGTCATGCGGTTAGTAGTAGCACTCGTAGTAGTTTAAATGTCAAAAGGGATTAAAGAAGAGTACAAGTAATATGGTTATTTACACAGAAATTGAATACAAAAGTTTGACACATTTTTCATAAGATTAATATGGAGCACTTTCAGAGCAAAACTATTCCACGAAAAACGGCTGACTTCTACAGTCATTAACGAAAAGACAAATTCATAAAACATACACTTTTGTATGCATACAAAGATCTGTTAATATACATCAGTAGGCGTCGAGTTTTTTATGTTAAATTACCTTAGACTTTCAAATTTTCATTTTTGCTTTTTTTGTGATTTTGTTTCGTTGATTGTAGACCAAGGTTGCATCTCGTTCGAGCTCCATGCAGAGCCTAGATGACCAGCCAAAGTCTCGATCAGGATCCATAGTAACAACGCCAATTGCTGAAGAAAAACCAATCGCTTAGAGTGTACAGCGCAATGCTGCCTTTGTTCTAACTAAAGTTGTTTTTTGTATACAAAAACAAGGCCGCCTTAACTACTAATGAATGTGTATCTGGATGATATTAGCTTTTTAAATGTTTTTTAAGGGCTTTGGAAGGTGCGCAGGCAGTTCCAATTATTTATCAACTTACGAATTAAAATAGCTGATCATATAAATAATATAAATCCATATTGACTTCGTAATGGTTATTTTTGTAAGAATATAATAAATTTCAGCACTTAAAGAATCATATAATAAATTATTGTACTTATAGTTACGTACTTTTGCCTGAAGTTATTATTTAATGTATAATAATAGCATACAATATTTTATTATATTTTATGTAAGTAATTAAGTACCAAGAAAATCTTTGTTAGTAAATATATAATGTTTGCAACAACGAGTGTTTTAAATTTAGATCTGCTTTTAGGAACTTTTTAAGAGGTTTGTTTACCGATAACTTGTTTTTACTTAAAAATGATCTAAATAATTAATATTCTATTTGGCAATGATTTGAATGACCGATTATACCAAGTCCGATCTTGCAAGTACTCTTACGAACGGAATCTGTAACCACTTGATATCATTATTGCTTTCACGTACTCCACGCATAGTGGAAATAATCGCGCTGATCTATTCAAATGTGCGATAATGATTACGGCATAAGCCCAACGTCTTTGACGAAATCACAAAATGAACCGAAGTACATAAAGCAAGTCACTACATGGAAAGATCAGATTTATGGTCCAAATGCATCTACTGCAATAAGGCACTACATGAGAAAATCAATCTCAAAGTCCGAATGCCTCTACTACTATAAGTTACAACATATATTGACACTACAATAACTCCGTTCTCTAGACAGTGAGTGCAATAGTAGTTCTTACTCAAAATGCTTGACAATAGGTAACAACAGTTATAAAAAAATTTGTTAATTTCCAGTTAATTTTAAATTAACTATTTATATATTTATAACTACCGATAACTATCAATATATCGATATGCTTAGGATACGGTTGCGGTTGGAAAGACAACACTCGTGAAGTAACCTCACCCTATCATTTCAGTCTGCTAAAGAATATGCCTAATGTTTCTGAACTAAGTGGCAAGCTTTGAAGGGTGTTAAGAAGATGCAATAGGGAATCGCAAGGTGAGTAAAGCAGCGTTATTAAGGGATAAAAAAAATTCTAAGAGAACCAAAAGAAGTTACAATCCGAAGCCGGTCATGGACGTGAATCAGCAACATATGTTCATTACGAGAAAAAACAATTAAACAACTTTGTTCATCGCTGATAGAATACATCACTATATAAAGTACACCTCAACGTAACATTAAGAACACAAAAGAAAGAAAATTAACGTTACGTAAACATTAATAGGCAAATTAGTGCCCACTGGATAAGTAATTGTAATTTTATTAATTACATGAGTACACTCCGTATGGTATATAATTTATAGATATACGGTACATACAATAAAGCTAACATAGGATTTCACGTAGGATGGGCGGGACTGTTGCTACGTCAACTTGAGAGTAAATAACTTCAGCTGACTTCAGTAATAGTAATTAACGGAATGTTTTTTATTTATTTAATATTTGATGGGAGTCGTGATTCAAATTATGTACCTACAATAATAAATGCTTGTATCGGTAAGATAAAAACAAAGCTTAACGATGAGATGTGCTGTGTTTTGTTGTCATTCTGATAATCAATTTAAGGGATTTAAAAAGGACCTACCCAATATTCTTTAGCTTTTCGGGTAATATAAGGGTTAGTAACATTTGGAAAAATCTGTATCATAGATCGGAGAACTTTAATGTGAATTTTGAGAGGATAATGAGTCTACTGTAGGTAATAACCATAGGTACTAATAAATAATCAATACTTACCAATAATATTTTAATCAAAAAAAAAGCCTACTTATTTTATATATGTACTTTACATGTTTACTCAGACAATAAATCCACTGGATCAACGCGCTTTTGAAAATGTCGCGTGCGAACATAGTAATTTGAATTTGAACTTTATATTATTGTAATACAACCGAGTTCGCATTGATTGTTGGCGTCTCTTCAAACGAATCAAAACGCGTGCTGGTCTTTGGAACTGATGCGACACTACGCTAATATAATCTTTAATTGTCTGTTTAAATACTGATTTCACATTGAAACAAAAGTTATCATGTGGAGGGTGAAAAAATATGAAAAATATTACCTAAGTAATATAAGTAAAATTAATAAATTATTAAAGTTAATAATGTTCAATCGCCCTTCTTGCTGACTTAACCCATTTTATTATGTTTATCATGCACAATATCTATGACAGTAGCAATACATTTTTCTAGTATCATCTTCGAAGTTGTACAGATTTTGTTTTTTTTAGAAAATACCCCAACATAAAAAAACGGGAGTACAACAGAATAATAGGTACCTTTACATACGCCATATTATGTGATTTATTTATTGTTTTCTGGTTTATCAGGTACCTTTATCTGTTATCCTTTTTAGGTACGCATGCATACATATCTAAATCTGCATGTATATGTCGTACTTTTAAAGAGTTACCTAGGTACCTCATCGGAAATTTGAAAGGTGTTAATCAAATAAAGTTGGTGAATCGACAAAAAAAAACATATAGAAATTTGAAAGTTGCCGAAGCAGGAGTTGATGACTTGTTAAATCGTTTTATGTGGCGACTTTTAAACGATTACTGCTACTTCCCAATTTATCCTCCAATGAGAGGCATTATAAATCATTGTTATTATCATTATCAATTTTAATAAGAACTTCTTTTGAAGGTAAACAACTCTAATCACTCCAGTGCAAATAAAAGTTATGATAATATTTTTAATGAACGTATGCTGTTTTTATTATGCAACCCATTTTACAAAAAAACGCTGCAAAGACCGTCACCTGCCAAGTTTAATGTGGACTATTTTTGACAGGAGAATCCTATTATCTATGGGAGAGTCGACACCCCAGGCCCATAGAGTAAATTTAACCTTAATCTTATAATTGTAAATATGAATGAAGAAATTGATGAATCGGAGTTTTATCACCAGGATTTTACCACTGCTTCAGATTGGGAACTCTTTATTGCAAGATTAGAAGAAATTATTCATGACTGGAGTAACGAAGACGTAAAGTCTAATGCGGAAGTACTGCAGCCCTCTCCTCAGGGAGTGTGGAGTGTTAAGAGCGATAGAATATACTTTGTAGACACAGAATTTACGTTTTCATATTATAAAAACACAAGCATTTTAGACAAACAAGGAGATGAAGAAGGTAACTTTAAAATAAAACATCCGCTTCATTCAGAGCACAATTTCATTCTTGATGATGGGGTAGAATTAAATGCTGAGTTTTGTATACCAATATGGTATGGTTTAAATCGGTTTATGCTTCTATCGTCAGTTAAAAACGAAGGAATAACGTCTGAGAGTAAAATTAAAATCCTGTTAAGTTCCTTAAATATTGCCATTGGTAATACGAGCTGTAGTACACCATTATTTGTGCAAATAAGAGAAAAGTGGCAAAAATGTTATTTAGGTGTCTGTGAAGTGGATAATATAAGAACAAACTTTGATATGATTCATTTACAAAAAGGTCCTCAACATTGCCAGTATCTCACTGGTTTGTTAGACCTGTTTAAAACAAAAGTTATGTCTCCAATATCATTGGATCCTGTTGTTATATCTGTGCAGTTTACATATACTTTGAACGAGTTTGGGAATGTTACTTGGAGGTATAAAGTATTGGATTATGAATCTGAAAATTATGAAAATGGCTTATGTGCACTTCCATTTGGTGTGTCTTATGAACCTATCAGTGCTATGCAAATAAAGTGTTCTTGGTTAAATCTACAAGAACATTTAGTAGTTGATTCAGAGAATTACACTGATTTTGATCCTTTACAAGCTCAAAAATGGTCTTTATTATCATTGTTCTCTGAACCACCCGTTTGTCTACTGTCAGAATGCTTGAGTGATTTTTTGTCTTTAATCAATAGTTCTGCAACTGTTTGTGATACTCTGGGAGATTTTATTACTTCATCAACAACTGAGAGTAGCAATCCATTAGATTTATTGACAGAACCGAAAGTTCCAACTATATCAACTGTGTTAAAACGAGCTGCTAGAAATTCATTGACAAGTGCACGAAGCAAAAGCTCTGCTGCACCTTTAGCAGAAGAAGTGCTTGTGCCACTCCTTTATTATTTGTTTCCTGATGCTGAAGAGGTTTCAACTTTTCCATATACAGAGCAATCTGTTAAGTTAAATGAGGTACCTAAATAATATATTTTACATCACTGCACTTTAGTAATGCTGAATTTTCTTTAGACTTCCACTATTGAAAACTTGTCTAAAGGATTTAAAACCTGCAATTCCGACTCGCTAGTGACTCGATTGGCCATTGTATTAGCACAAGCTCAGAATACTTTGGGAGGACCAAGATCATTGGCACAATTATGGTTTGAATTTTACCAAGAAATGAGATACAGATGGGAAAAGAGTGTGATAATTCCTGGGTAAGTTACTACATTACTGTGTATATTTTTTAAAACCTGTTTTTCTAGTCTAAATGCAAATTGTTTTCTTATATTTCGGTCTATAACAGAGAAAGATAATTTACAAGTTATTTTTTTATTTATCTAGTTAGATTATCGCAAAATCACATTTTTGCGAAGTTTTACTGCAAAAAGTGCGAATATTGTAGATTGTGGTTTGAATGTTTAGGCATCTGTAACTTTGTAGCTCTTACGTAGATCTTGACGTATATGAAAGACTTATGCAGTCATACTGAAAATCAATACAAAATAATTTGAAAAGTTATTACAATAGGTTACAAATTTTTAAACAGATGCATATTTCTCTAAATAANTTAGATTATCGCAAAATCACATTTTTGCGAAGTTTTACTGCAAAAAGTGCGAATATTGTAGATTGTGGTCGATGTGTCGGTAAAGTAAAAACCAAGCTCGATGAGATGTGTTGTGTTAGGTTTCATTCTGTTAATTAATTTAATGTGTTTCAAAAGGACTTAGCTAATGTTTTCTAGCTTTTCGAGTAATAAAAAGATTAGAGACATTTGGAAAAATCTGTGTTATAGATCGGATAATTAATGTGAATCTCGAATTTGTTCCAAACGTTTTGTACCGTCTGACTATAATTAGAAAGATTAGTTGTTATTACTTAATGACAAATCTAAAAAGTATAGAAGGACAAAGTTCGCAGTAAATTACCTGTGAGAATGAACGTATCATCCTTCTTGTTTCCACATGGGACTGTAGTCATTTGTTGCGTTTTGACCACGCATTTGTTAAGATAGGAAATGCTTCATGAGTACCGCATACAATGTGAAAAGAGATAACTGAATAATAGCAAACGGTGCAATGGTTAGAGGTTGTTTAGGTACGCAAAAGATCAAGGTCGGC
This sequence comes from Agrilus planipennis, assembly GCF_000699045.2. Lineage (NCBI taxonomy): Eukaryota > Metazoa > Arthropoda > Insecta > Coleoptera > Buprestidae > Agrilus > Agrilus planipennis. Next base: position 127,293 of record NW_020438933.1, read on the forward strand.
TTTATAACTGTTGCAATTATAACTTTAAACAAGCGTCTTTGCTTTCCTAAATTCTTGAGAATGATGAACTTTCATTAAAGTCCGATACTGGTAATATGGTCAAATCCTACTTGTCCGCATCTCTTTATTAGTGTCCGCTGCAATTCCTTTCTGACATCTCTTCTATGTTTGCGATATTTCCTACAACGTCTATCGTGAGTAAAAGTAGGCGTTCTGCCAGGAACCGCTATAGTCTAGTTAGTTACAGCTTTAAAAGAAGAAAGTAAATGTCATGGTTTCATTGCCGATTATGCCTATTTTGAACGTCCTAACTATAGGTACTACAGACAGCTTTGAGAAACTATTTTTGCCATGAATACTATGGAAAAATTGGTATTATAATCACACCTTTGACTTATTACATGTTAAAGTAAGACAATCAAATTTAATTTAGGACGTTTTATAGCAACATTGAGCGTTTCTTTGTTGATACAACAAAACACAAATTATAACAGAATTAAATGTACTACTGACATCGAAAATCGATTACAAAATTAGCATATATACAGAGTTCCAACAAATTATTTTTTACAGAAACCACTGTACTGATACATAAAAATAATCATCTTTGTGAATGGTTACCATATGCGCATTATATTCTTGGTTCTATTAGGATAATTTATCATCAAAGTAATAAAATATTGTTTACAATTATTTAAATTTAAAAGAGAAAAATATGAGGACATATCTGTCACAATGTAAAAGACATATCGCAACTTTAGTTACTAATGTGGCGGAAAAATGTATATTTTTTGTGTAAATATTATTTTCTAAATATTCTTCATTCAAATTTATTTCATTTTAATTTCTTATCTTGTGCATACTTTGGTTTCTTTTCAATCTAAACTCTGTTGTTCTGTCAATCACTTTTACCTAGCAAAATAATTCGAAATGGTCTGTGTTCCGTCGAAACTGCCAGACGCGGATAGCTATATCGATCTTTTTGGATCTCATCAGCGCGTCCCAGGCAGCTCCGACAGAACACAGACCAACCTTTACCTGCTGTCTTAACAGCCCGTTTTAGAAAATACCACAAATGACGTGGTGAGCGCCATCTGTAGTATGATGCTACATTTTAGGATTACGTATGCTCCAGCAAGGTCCATTTAAAAATATGGATATCTACTTGCTGAAACGAATCCCGGCGTAGCTCATCCCAACGTGATAGGCACGTTACCATAATCGAACAAAATAATTCGAAGTGGTCTGTATTCTATCGAAACTGCCAGACGCGGATCGCGATTTCGATCTTTTTGGATCTCATCAGCGCGTCGCAGGCAGCTCCGACAGAATACAGACCAACCTTTACCTGCTGTCTTAACAGCCCGTTTTAGAAAATCCCACAAATGGCGTGGTGAGCGCCATCTGTAGTATGATGCTACAAGGAACACAGACCATTTCGAATTATTTTGTTCGATTATGGTAACGTGCCTATCACGTTGAGGTGAGCTACGCCGGGATTCGTTTCAGCAAGTAGATATCCATATTTTTAAATGGAGCTTGCTGGAGCATACGTAATCCTAAAATGTAGCATCATACTATAGATGGCGCTCACCACGCCATTTGTGGTATTTTCTACTTTTACCTAGAATTCCAACTTCAACCATACCTGCATGTACTCTCTTACTAATATCTGGTTTTACCCTTAATTGCTTTCTCTTGAACTCTATACTTCTTAACTCTATGTATTTCTATAAACCAGTGTCTTTACCCTCTGTCTTTCACTACTTTTCCTTTTACAATATTCTATCAAATCTACTAAAAACCCTATCCTATAAATACTCTGAAAAAGTCATATCTTAAGACAGTCTCCCGTCTACCGCCTCTACCATCGTTCGTAAGTACTCCTATTATTCTCTATTGTTTACATTTTTGTTGTCTTTGTTATTGTTGTATTATTTTGTTGTTCTTTTTGTCACTGTTCTTGTATGTATGTTTCATTCTCCTTCTGCCTTTTTGTTACTTGTGTTTTCGTTTGTTATTGTTGAACATAAATTGTTATTTGTTATTGTTAGTGTTTTCTTCGTATTTTAATAATATTAACACCAAAAGACACTAAACTAAATTTATCCGACATCTACGGCGCTTTCGGCTGTTCAACATAGTTTTATCACTGCAGAAGCCTGGTACAAAAAGCGCCCTATTTATCCGCCGAACCCATGGAGCAACGTGCGAAAGAAGTTGCCAATCGAATTTTATGTGCTTATTGCTGCAACATACTTTTTTCACAGATAGATAAAGATGTAACCACAAACACAGACTCCCAACTTTTACAAACAAAAAGTAGAGGTTGTTTGCGTTAAGTATCTAAGGATGTGGTAAAACTTTCCCGAATTGCCAAAAACACGTGTTGTGGACATTGTGGTGAATTTAGTACAGATGCCATGCCTTTTTTATTGCGACACATACCTACGTCCTCATAATTTTTACTTTTAAATGCCCAAGTGTTTTGAAAAGAATCGATTTACATTTAATCCAATCAACAATAATTGTACTAAGAATATTTACGCTAATATGCTGGTGCGTTGCTGTGGCGACAATCACCAAGGTGGCGATCACAGAGACATCAGCGTCTATCCATAGTTCGAGTATTCCGATTCCATACGATTACACTTGAATATGTCGTCTAATTCTAAAGGTGCGCATAGTTTTCTTAAAAGGGTATTCACTTCAATTTTGCGCTGGTGTTTTGGCTATATGTTCGACGCGGTTACGTATTACATATTATAATAGTTGTTTCTACAAATAAAAGGAAATATACGGCAAAGACAACACTTGTATTAACGTGAGTTTGAGTGTTATATTCTCCTACCGTAACCGTATGATTCTAATCATATCCGTCAAAAAACAAATTAGTGTTAAACGGAAGGACGTAACTACGAAAGAAGAGGAAGAACAAAATGATGTTGACAGTTGACTGACGAATGATATTAAAAAAGCCAAGAAGGTGATGAGCAATGGAGTAGAGAACATAGCTATAATAAATGATTATTGTACACTAGTGGCCAATGTTTATTTTATATTCATGATACAGTTACCTATTTTATAATAAATCCTTTGAGATGCAGATATATTACAATAATTCAGGGGTGGGATTACTTGTGATAAATTCCAAAATATTTGAAGTAAAAGTTAAGAGAATACTTGAGAACGTTGTTAAGAGGAAATGATGAGTAGACCCATCATCATCATCATCATAAGGTCGTCAGTCCTAAGACTGGTTGGACACGTACCTCCACTCTTTCCTATCCTGAGCTAAACATCGCATTTCCCTAAAGCTAGAACAACCCACATTCTTAACTATTTGCGAACAGTAATCTAACCTAGGTCTATTTCTACCCCTCCTAACTCCTGTTTCTGCCTCTAATATGTCTCTGACTAGACCTTCATGCCTGAGAAGGTGTCCTACCAATCTATCTCTCCTATTTTTAATTGACTTCCATTGAGTCCTGTGTTCTCCTATTCTTTCTAATACCTCTTCATTTCTAACCATTTCTACCCACGTTATCCTCTATAACACCACATTTCGAAGGCTTCTAACCTTTTTTTTTTCGCCGCGCCCACTGTCCATGTTTCGCACCCGTACAACGTCGCGCTCCAAATATAAACCTTTAACAGTCTTTTTCGAATTTCTAAATTAACCGTTCGCGAGCACAGAAGTGATTTATTTTTATTAAAGGCGACACGGCCTTGCGCTATCCTCTGCTTTATATCCCTACTATTCCTTCCGTCTTGACTTCTCTGACTTCCTAAATATCTAAAATCAGCCAATTTTTCGTCTCCTATCTTTATATTCGCTTTTTCCCTACTTTTTTTTCCCTTGCATACCAGTATTTTAGTTTTATTTATTTTCATGCAGTACTGTTCTGTCTGACCGCTGCCTTGCTATAGATGCTAATACTGCTATATCATCTGCAAATCTAAGCATACTAATTTTTTGTCGCTGTATACCTATCCCTACAGCTGTATTGTCTTTAATGATATTGATTGCGTCTTCGATGTATACATTAAAAAGCAGCGGTGACAGTGTACATCCCTGTCTGACTCCCTTCCTAATATTTACTTCTCTACGTTGCAGCCCTAGCTCTAGTTGACTTATGATTTACAAAATTTGTAAAATGTAAAAAAAAACGTACCTAACGAAAACATGAAAAACTCATGTACGAGTAAAAGTAGCCTAAGTGGTAAAGACATATGAGAGTCTACAGTAGATGTTTCAAGAAATCACGATAGTAACAATAAAATACTAAAGGAGAACATCAAGAGAATCTTACTCATCATTTAGAAATTAGGTAAATCACTGTTTTAAATGTAATAGTCCACTCATATTAAGGGTTTTACCTCGGAATGAGAAATAATAAGCTATAAACTTGTACAAAGCTTTGTTTAGGCTTTCTAAATGGTGTGTCAAAAGTCACATTAAATCTCGTGTCTGTGTCTTGAGATATTCAATGTTAAAGGTCTCTACAATCGATTTTTTGCTAATATCTCACTTCCTACTGTTTTAATGATATTATATATGCATGTATTATGAAAATTATAGAGCATAAAATTCTTTACTTGTTGCAAATATGTTTTTATACGCTTAACCTGTTTTTGAGGTAGAACGCGGAGAACTCGCAGCACTTAGCCATACATCCCATAATGCGAAGTCCCGGTTATTAATACGTTATAAAAAGTTAATTAATTACCAAAATATCCATAATAATAATATTTAAGAGTATTTACCTAGTTCGTGTAATTAAAAAATTGTTAATTAGAATACTTTATGTATATTTTATAAATTAATATATTAGGTATACTAGTTATATTGTAATATATATCTAAATTAGATTTTAAGTAGAAATGGAATAGAGTAAATAAATTTTAATTATTTAGCAAGTACGAATCACACATTGACTACAGTTGAAGTTCAAATGTAAGGACTGTTTACACAAACTTTAAAAATTAGGACATAAATCTAAGTTTTCTTCTTCATCACCGTCATCCGATCGTTCTCGAAAATTTCTAATACATTATCATCATCTTCGTTTTCAAGGATATATGTCTCTAAACCGATAAGGATTTTAGGGTCAGATGGACTTACTTCATGGAGATCGCTTTGATACGATGAAGCATTGAAGCACGTTTTGCCATTACACTGGCCACAAGCTAAAGAACATTGCAACCCTGATTTCCTGTATCCGTAGCGTGAACACAAACATTCTTGCACTTGCAAAAAATAGTGTTCAGTAGTTCATCTGGAGCTGGTGGTAATATTGTCGTTATCGGTTTCAGGAGTTCATTTTGCAGCACCCAGTCCCATTTCTGGGGTTATAAATCATTCCTTCATCAAGTTTGAATTTGATAGTATACATGATTGATATGTTAATTATCGGGACTCACGGTTGACTTTGCGCGTTCTCTATGCTATGATCTTGAAAACGGTTAAACGTATAAAAAATATTTGAAACAAAATTTGTGGAGAATTTTATGCTCTACAATTTTCATCCTAGATGTAAATGTCACTGAAACCATAAAGGACGAGATTTTTGCGAAAAATCGATTAGTGCCCTTTGACCTTGAATATCTTAAGACACGTACAAATGATGTTATGTGATTTTTGACACAACTTTTAGAACGCCAAAATAAAGGTTTGTACAAATCTACAGCTTATTATCTCTCATTCCGAGGTTGAGTTGACCCTCTTTTTTGGCTTAATTGACTGTTCTAAAGCGTTGTGGCCCCGTATCCAAACACTGCTCATTAAATTGAACCACGACTCAATTTAGAAATTCAGGGTATGACTGATCAAGACCGACCCATACTAAAACTATAAATCGAGGCGTTAGCAAGTTCAACAAGTAATAGACCAGAACACAGTCATGAGTATTTTCAAGAAGTATATAATAATAAGTTGGCCAGATCATATATTGATTTGGGAAGTCAGTGCGCCATGTTAAAGGAAATCGATGGAAAGAAGTTAAATTTGAAATACGATGACTTGAGTACTTCTTTGGACGTAAAAGGATTTGAGGAAAGTAAGATAAAGCTACCTAGAAAATTAGAAACTAAAATACGAGTAGAACAAGCAAGTGCAAAAACAGAAATCCTGGTGGTCCCTGATAGAAGTCAATAGGTGCCTTTAATAGTTGGCCACAGAACAAGATCGTATCGTCATCGTCCGAAGAGGAAATGGTTTAAGAATTTTTGAAAAGGTCAGAGAAAAGAAAAAGAGAATTGTCTTGTTGACTTCGAAATCCCTGATTTTTTTTGCATTCGTTGGAGTATATTTCGAATCTACAGAAAAACAAATTTATACGTCAGAAAACAAACGGTGCAATATGAAACTAAACGAACAAGGCCAAGCAACGATACCAATTGTAAATATATCGAACAAGGAGATCATTTTGAATAAAGAAATAAAATTAGTGGTGCCGTGTGTAGAAGTAAATGTGGCACAAATCAAAAATAGAAAAGAACAGTTTATAGAATCAAAAATAAAAATGGAATTAATAAAGGTTAATGACATCTTTACCTTTTAAGAGACTATAAGAACAAAGGCTTTCACGACCGGAATCCATGTCGAGACTTCGAGATATAATCTACGTTCACGTTGTCAACGCAGTACTACCACTGAAGATGCAGCCGCAGTAGCCGACGAAACGTCTAGACAGAATACATAGTTCACTCAGATCACGGCGCTATAGCCCGAATCTTTATTCTACTGCTTTTAAGAGAGTATTCAAATTGTATTGCGTTAAATATAAAAGAATTTGGACTAATCGCCAAAATAGAGTGGAATATAGAGACGATGATAACAGGTGACATTTAAACCACATAGATTGAGCCATGTAGAACATGTCCCGGGTAGAAGAAGTGCAGATTTCATGGTGGACACTGATATCGAATGATTCTTAATATAAAACTACGTTCGTGATACTTGACGGTATATTCAATTTCTGAGTGTGCCTTTTGATAATTTTTTAAGGACCGGCAATTTTCCAAAGGTTAATCAATAGTGTACTTGATCCTCTTAGATTTACGATAAGCAGGGCGTATATGGACGATGTATTTCTTCCGAGCAGTAACGTAAACGATATATTCTACAACTTCTGAGAAATTTTAAAGGTAATTTCAAGACGATTGACAAAACTTTTACAAGAAGACTTAAAGTGGGAGTGGATAGATGATCAAAAAAACGTGTTTGAGAAATTAAAAGCGGGATTAAACCATTTCTAACAAACTGTCAGAGAAGAGGACGGAATTGTTATGTTGCTGTAGGGATCGCGGGATAACATCTTTGTTGCCGAGTAGAAGCAATAAGGAGCAGCATGGTGAGTTTAGCAGCGTGGTTAAGGGAATTTTTTTAATAAAACCACAACAAATTATAATTCGGAGCCGGTTCTGTGTGTGAATTCGCAACGTAGGTAGGTATGTACTGAATATTAAACTGAGATAAAAACTCTGTGGCTACTATGATATAGAATGTAAGCAGTGCCAGTTATCTAATTTCCAAGATAAACAATTTACCACACATAACGTTTTGACTCTTAGTACGATAATTAATTATAATTAGCATAGATGTGTCCAAGGAAATTTTGGACAGTAATTGGTTTAAAAGAAATTGGAAAAGGGTTTAAGGCGTGGATCTTTGAGAAATTGGAGCAGTGCACTGGATAGAGAAGAATAGGCGATCGAAATAAGTAAGGGTGGGAGGCAGTCTTTGGAAAGATTTATGGTATGGGATATCGTTGCTTCACAATCCATGATAAAAGTTACACTAAACACTTGAAACACGCAAATATATTTTTTAAATAGACAATAGTCAATTGTTGTTTAGAAGTCGATACTTTGTAATAGTTGGTAGTTGGTAGTAATGAAAACGTTTGTTTAAAATATTATGCGGGCTGTCATTGGTTGTAAGGAACATTTAAGATTCAAAACATCAAGTGATGTGACTATTATTCCTGAGTATAATGATGATTCGGGCTACAGGGCCGTGGTCTAAGTGAACTATTCTGTCCAGGCGTTTCGTCGGCTACTGCGGCTGATATCCTCTGAATCTTCATTCTACTATGGATTTCGGCCGTGAAAGCCTTTGTTCTTATATTATTATTCCTGACTTTGTACATTGGAGTTTTGACAGCGAATATTTAAATTCCGCCTGTGTGGGTCCGTACAACTGGGCAGTGTTGGATTCACAGGGAGTGCCTATTGTAACCGCGGGGTGTTACAAAATAATAAGTTATTCCCTATTGTTTGTGTTTTCTCAGATCCATGATTCTTCTTATTTATATTTCTGTTACTTTGTAGCGGTCACACTACATATCCCAGAGTCAAATTTTACTTTAATTTAGCTTGTAGAATTTGTAGATAGATATTTTCAACCTGTAGCGTCGTTTTCTCTTCGAATTCGTCATAAAACTTCGAATGCATATGCAAGGGTAGAAAGGCGTCCGAAAGACACCGATGCGTTTTAGTAAACATTCTAGATTTTATTACATTCATTCGATTCCTTTAGTCGTTTTCTATCGATGGGAAAGAGACGCGCAGGGTGTTAGGAATAACTTACTTAGCACAACAATATTGGTAAAATATTATATTTACATATTGGTTCAATGATGGAAACGTCAGATTTTTTTTATTGACCCAATGTAGATTTTTAATATTAACCCAATATTGAAATTAAATATTGCTCCACTGTTAGGAAAAAATAAGTTTGCAATATTTATTTTAAAAATACAGCCAATATTTGTTTTCTAGATTGGTCCAATNACGAAAGCTTCTTCGGGTATCGTTGGTAGCAAATTTCCATCCAGAGCTAAAAGTGTAAGCGATGGATTTCCTTTGAATGCATCTATCGGTAACTCAGTTAAAAGATTGAATCCTATATCTAGAACTCTCAATTCGATAAGTGTTTTTACAGCATCTGTGGGAAAATTTTCAAGGAGATTATTCAGGAGACTCAAAGAACTCAGAGTCGATCTAATTCCAAAGAATGCGTTTTCTTGCAATGTGTGAATTAAATTTCTTTCTAAATTTAAAGCGGTCAATGAATTTAATCCTTCAAAAGCATGTATTCCTGCTGCGCCTGGTAGTTCTTTTAAACCATTTTGTGACAAATCTAGAAAAGCTAAGGTAGTAAGTCCACGAATTGCTTCAGGAATTTCCTTCTGCAAAGTTCCTTTGAGATTTAGATTTTTTAAAGAACCCTCTAATCCCCTGAAGGATTCAGGGTGCAAAGTGACGTTGTTGTCAGAGAGTTTTAGAGTCGCTAGTTTGTTGAGAGTTTCGAAAGCTCCTGCCGGTAGTTCCGTTATCCTGTTGTGTGACAAATCTAGTAGGACTAATGATCGAAGTTTTCGTAAACTATCAACTGGAACTTGAGTAAGATCATTATCTTGTAAGTTCAAGTTTTTTAAATAGTTTTCTTGACCTTTGAAGGCATCACTAGACACTTTGGCTATTTTACAACGTGATAATTGTATATTGTGCACTTTTATATTCGCGAAAATTGAATCTTTGAGAACATTAACGGTAGAATTGTTCACGTAAAGTATATCGATCGCGTTATCCTTTGCGTAACGGTGTATTGCCGATAAGAGTTTAGACCATTCAACCATGTCGCACTGCACTGACAGTTCGTGAGCTAGGTTGTATGAACAGAGACATGATGATTGGAGTTCTGGAACTTCCCGTTGCCATGGACATTGGGCTAACGATGAGGGAAGTGCTATTGTCACCAGGACGCCTATGAAAATTCGTTGAAGCATGGCCTGTAAGAGTAAATTGAACTAAAAACTGTGTAAAAGTACTACAAAAAAATCTTTATAGCTTTTGAAGATGACAAAACAGAATTTTATCATGATATTTGTAGCATAAAAAATTAAATAATCATTGCAAAAACTGTATATCTGAAAAAAAAAATCATGGTAGGTATGAAAGCGCGCGCGAGTTGAGTGTGTCGTAAGCGAGTTGTTTTGGTTTGTTTATATCTTGTCAACATTCCTATGCTTTCTTCTACATAAAGTTATAAAGATAGTTATGCTATGTTATGTTAACCTAATAGGCGAGGAGCCGGTGATATTGAAAGTACCGTCATCGCGGAATAGTAAAATTTTTATAAAAATTGATAATTGACAAATATACGAACAAAATGCACTTGGTACCCGTCAATTTACTTAGCCTATGGCATATTAAAAGAAAATTATTAAAGCAAAACTTTTATTACATCGCCTCAAATTTTTTCGACCATCTATCGCATGTCGCATTACAGACGGTTGCGGAGTAGGGGTAAAACTGAAACGCGCTCGGCAGAGCAGCCAAGGCCAATATGGCGCCGGCCCATGGCTCGTATGAGGTAACCGGGTAGTTATATATTGTCACAATATATGATGTATACATAGGCACAATATCTATAGTTAGTAACGTAGACATAGGACACTCTCCGCTTGATATTGGTAAAAACCGGATCATTTTGTAAAATGCTAAATATAGTTTTCAAATATCTAAGGAGTTTTATTAATTCTGTTGTCACATATGAAGTAAGTTTCTTTCAATGAGAGTTACGCGGGCTACTAAAACGTAATGGAATAATTTTAAATATTGGCTCCATGAATACGCCGTCAGAATCAGATCATCTGATTTTAAAATAATTTTTGTTGGCAAATGACTAAAACAAAGACACCACAAAATAACGTCGTCAATTCCGATACGCTGTGTACCTGACGTCTGCAGCTTGACTGCAAAGCTCGCGCCCTAGGGATTAGTCGATCGGAATGTTCATGGTTGAGTAGGTAAAGGTTTATTGGGGTTTATGATGATTTAGTTTTATTCATCTACACTCAATATACGTACTTGAAAGAAAGTGCCGAGATGTAATAATTTCCGTGGTTGAACCAACCTGTCACACGCCTCTTATAAGGAACCTCTTCTAACTAACTAACATTTGGTTTCTAAAAATCGCCACGCCGTATAGAATACTAAGCCCATAAAGATTTTAATGATGGCATTAATTTAGTGAAAGACCCTGTCGAACGTGAGAAAACGCAGATAGGTGAATAGCTTTACAATAATAGCCCTGCTTGAGTGGAAGTGATTTTCTGGCTTGTGTTTGAGATAATTGTGTACCTTTCTTGTTTGATTGGGTGCAGTAAGCTGGCTTGCGTTCGAGATAGTTTTCTTACCTTTCCTTGATTATATTCGGTTACCGCATTTACATTTGAGAAAGCTTTACTATAATACCTCATTTCAAATAGCTCCACTATAATACCCTACCCCTGAAGTGATATGTATCGACCCAATAAACTACAGATACGATGACCTTCAGTGGCATGTATCGACCCCTAATATAAAGATACGATGACCTTTAGTGACATGTACCTACCCAAAAAACAACAGATACGATAACCTTCACTAACATACACCGACTCCCAATATACAGATACGAAGTGGCATGTATTTACCTCCAAGTTACATACAAACAAACTGTTACTCTACGCCTCTGACGTGTGATAAATGACTTAGTTCAGGCAGCAGGTAGTCTAACATGTCCTACCGCAGATAGTCCATCGGTTTGCAGTTGGTGTGGCTATAATCACAGTTATAGTCCCGTCTTCCACGACTTCTTTCCTTCATGGTCAAGAGGAAAACACAATTCGTTGGTGCACGGTTGTGACTAAGTCGGGTATTGTACCAACAACTAACTTTTTGGTATTTTGTTTTTATTAGGGAACTTAATATTTAACATATCATGACTTCATTGGGTTTTGTTGGGGTTTCCCCAATCCTTGCCACAAATGTTGGATCATTTTAATGATTTCCCAAAAATAAAAAGGATTAAATGAAGTGTATANACAATATTGGTAAAATATTATATTTACATATTGGTTCAATGATGGAAACGTCAGATTTTTTTTTATTGGCCCAATGTAGATTTTTAATATTAACCCAATATTGAAATTAAATATTGTTCCAATGTTAGGAAATAATAAATGTGCAATATTTATTTGAAAAATACAGCCAATATTTGTTTTCCAGATTGGTCCAATATATGTTTTATATATAGTCACAATATATGATGTATACATAGGCACAATATCTATAGTTAGTAACGTAGACATAGGACACTCTCCGCTTGATATTGGTAAAAACCGGATCATTTTGTAAAATGCTAAATATAGTTTTCAAATATCTAAGGAGTTTTATTAATTCTGTTGTCACATATGAAGTAAGTTTCTTTCAATGAGAGTTACGCGGGCTACTAAAACGTAATGGAATAATTTTAAATATTGGCTCCATGAATACGCCGTCAGAATCAGATCATCTGATTTTAAAATAATTTTTGTTGGCAAATGACTAAAACAAAGACACCACAAAATAACGTCGTCAATTCCGATACGCTGTGTACCTGACGTCTGCAGCTTGACTGCAAAGCTCGCGCCCTAGGGATTAGTCGATCGGAATGTTCATGGTTGAGTAGGTAAAGGTTTATTGGGGTTTATGATGATTTAGTTTTATTCATCTACACTCAATATACGTACTTGAAAGAAAGTGCCGAGATGTAATAATTTCCGTGGTTGAACCAACCTGTCACACGCCTCTTATAAGGAACCTCTTCTAACTAACTAACATTTGGTTTCTAAAAATCGCCACGCCGTATAGAATACTAAGCCCATAAAGATTTTAATGATGGCATTAATTTAGTGAAAGACCCTGTCGAACGTGAGAAAACGCAGATAGGTGAATAGCTTTACAATAATAGCCCTGCTTGAGTGGAAGTGATTTTCTGGCTTGTGTTTGAGATAATTGTGTACCTTTCTTGTTTGATTGGGTGCAGTAAGCTGGCTTGCGTTCGAGATAGTTTTCTTACCTTTCCTTGATTATATTCGGTTACCGCACTTACATTTGAGGAAGCTTTACTATAATACCCCATTTCAAATAGCTCCACTATAATACCCTACCCCAGAAGTGATAGATATGTATCGACCCAATAAACTACAGATACGATGACCTTCAGTGGCATGTATCGACCCCTAATATAAAGATACGATGACCGTTAGTGACATGTACCTACCCAAAAAAAAACAGATACGATAACCTTCGCTAACATACACCGACTCCCAATATACAGATACGAAGTGGCATGTATTTACCTCCAAGTTACATACAAACAAACTGTTACTCTACGCCTCTGACGTGTGATAAATGACTTAGTTCAGGCAGCAGGTAGTCTAACATGTCCTACCGCAGATAGTTCATCGGTTTGCAGTTGGTGTGTCTATAATCACAGTTATAGTCCCATCTTCCACGACTTCTTTCCTTCATGGTCAAGAGGAAAACACAATTCGTTGGTGCACGGTTGTGACTAAGTCGGGTATTGTACCAACAACTAACTTTTTGGTATTTTGTTTTTATTAAGGAACTTAATATTTAAGATATAATGACTTCATTGGGTTTTGTTGGGGTTTCCCCAATCCTTGCCACAAATGTTGGATCATTTTAATGATTTCCCAAAAATAAAAAGGATTAAATGAAGTGTATATTTGAATTTCTATGTTAGCACGCATATAACTTGCCCAGAACTCATCAAAAACCTGAATAAGTTACTATAAAGGTCCTTCCACTATTGATGGACGATCATTATCACTGCCAATTTTTTCGGTTACATATGTAAACATATTTTAGAGGTTATTGGTGTTTTATTTATTTACCTCTTCGGTGTCCGATTTGACGAGGTCGTACTCGACTTTTCCCTCGGGCCATTTTAGGACTATTTAGTTGGTCCCCGTTAGCCAACTTACAACTCACTTATCAAGAAGTTATTGGTTCCGGAAACAACACTACTAAACATACGTACGTGCACTACAAAAATTCTTCAAAATTAGAATCCCGTGCTAGAAAACAGGTTTTATTAAAATTTTTTGAGTTACCTTTGGTGTATTTGATTTGACAATAGTAGAATGAAGATTCGGGCTATAGGGCCGTGGTCTAAGTGAACTGTTGTGTCCAGACGTTTCGTCAGCTACTGCGACTGACATCCTCAGTGGTAGTGCTGCGTTGACAACGTGAACGTAGATTATATCTCGAAGTCTCAACAGTTGCTGTTAATCTACGTTCACGTTGTCAACGCAGCACTACCACTGAGGATGTCAGCCGCAGTAGCTGACGAAACGTCTGGACACAACAGTTCACTTAGACCACGGCCCTATAGCCCGAATCTTCATTCTACTATGGATTCCGGCCGTGAAAGCCTTTGTTCTTATATATAGGTCCCGG
>NW_020438933.1:143828-168749 GCF_000699045.2 Agrilus planipennis
GCTGTTCTTTTCTACTTTGCGCTGGTCAAACTGAAGGTCACATTGCTACAGAAAGTAAACGAAGTATAATTGATCTGCTTTACAACAGAAAAGTACAAGATTGTAGGGTTTATAATTTTTTTCAGCCCATGTAGTACGTTGATATGAACAAGCATAGCCAAAATTTTGAATATTTCCAAATTAATAAAAAAACCCTTAGCCATTATTATTCATTGCATGTTATCAACCTTTAGATATATTTAATTCAGCTGTTTATTTATTAAACATTTTTAATCAGCGGTGTAGCTAGACCGACGTTGGCGAAATTTGCTTTTCGGGGTCCTTTTTATGTCTTGGTTAGGAAAATTACTAAACTAAACGAGTCTGGAAATCCTATATATCTTTCGAAATCCCATAACGTTGCTAGACGACTCTAGACTTGTACGAGTTTTTTTAGGATGGTTATTTTTTAAGGCCCCCCTAAGGCACGAGATCGTTGGCAGTTTGGCTACGTCGTCGAGGGCTAACTACGCCTTTATTTTTAACTATTTAATCATTCAGCCTAACCTTTTCTGCTAACAACATTTCTGACCCTGTTATATAATTATAATCTAAATAAAATTCTGTGTAGATTCCGTCTATTGCTTGCTTCTTATGGTTTTTTAAATGCATGAAAATATTAAAGAAGTAAAAGACAATTTCAAATGTAGTTTTAGTCAAAAGTGTATTGAAAACTGTTATTATCGTTTGTGTACTAAAGAAAAACAAAATTAAAAAATCTGAATATTTCAAAAATTTGTAGTCATGAATACAAATGGGAAAAAAGTAATTAAACATAGATGTATTATGTATTTGATAGGATCATTGAACTACTGGAATACTATTATGTACATTTACATACATTCGTTCCCTTCTCTGTTGTAATTTGTTTTATTCCCATGTTATTGTAACATTTCCTCGTACATCGTTTTTTATCTGCATTAGTTTTTGAATTAATATTTTATAGATTTTTGTTCAATTTTTTGCAGTTCAGTTCTATTCCGTGTAGCGTAGAATATAAACCCTTTTAAGCTTGTAAAATGTATGGATGAGTGGTTCAAAAGAACGATTTAGATTAATTAGAATATTAAATGTTTGAAGATATAACACGGTCGAAACGTTGAAACTAAATCATAAATAAAGACGTGGAAGTCCTAAAGTCCAAGTATATTGCTAGAATAATGAATGTTTAGATATTAGATTTTTAAAAAAAAATTAATAGCATCATATTTGACAATAAAAAAGCATTTAGTATTTCTTAGATACTTTCCGGAATATTTTCGGAATAGCATAAATAGTTTCACTTGGAATAAACCAAAACTACGACAAATTGGTACCTGGCCTAGTTGTAAGAAGGGTGTTGGGAAATCCATTTGTAGCCATAAATCTGCCAGAATTGTTTGAAAAACTGTGTTGTGACTGACCATCTGCTATCGATCGCGGTTTATGACCTTTCGAACTAAAATGCGATCTTGTATCGTCTTGGAGTGATGATGATTGTTCTAATCCATGCAGCCTTTGTTGGTGTATAGGTGGTGAACTGTAATTCGAAACCTGGTCCCAATCCTTTAAATAGTAGATAGCTTCGTTAGGTCTTTGTCAAACACTATGAAATACTGCAGTTAGCAGTAATATACTTATATAGATGGTGAGTTAGTGGCTTTTATTTGTTAGTAGATCATTATATAGATATGTGTACACTGTGTTTGATCAGTATTCCGAAATATTTGCAGGGTAAAATCTGGAGGCAGTGTAGGGTGTATCTAGTGTAGGGGTACAAACAGTACCTCAGTGAAGGAATTGTCAATGATTGAGAACAGTTGCCAGTTTGGCAGCCGCGTTATTCTATCGCTCTTCATTATCGCAAGCGTTAAGTGACGAAACATTAATACGTACTCGTGACCTTCACAACAGTTGGTACACAGACGTGTATGTGTGAAAAGTAGTAGTATCCTGAACTCGGTAGTTACTATTCGATTGATAAAGTTACTGCTATCATCACAAAATACAAAAATAAGTTGACTGTGCAAATATGAAACAAAAAACAATGTATGTATATCACTGAGTGGTGCGAGATTACTCATTCTATTTCTTTTTAATGTTCCTTTTTCTCCCTTAATTTTTTTGTAGTACCTACTGATCAAACAGCATTTGTTTACAAAATCATTTTCAGTGTTAATTACGAATTGTAGTCGTAGCAACAATAATGCTCTGCAATTTGAGTGTACATAATATAAATCGTTTTAACATACTTTTGGACTGTTAAATGCACTTAATGTTGCTAAAGATGATAAAGGACCTCCGGGGCTTGCGGTTGGTCCTAATCCTCCACAACAGTTCACAGGAAGTCCAGCAATAGGCAAACCATTTTTTAAGGCTATCTTCTGTTGATGCATCTCTTGTATTCTTTTAGATCGTTGTCGCGAAGCCGCTACAAAAATTATTACTGCAATCACGATTGTTCCGCAAATTGCTGCGCTTGCGGCAATAGTGATTTTATCCATGTTGGATGATGTTGATAGTACGGTTCTAACTTCTCGGCACTGTGAGTATGGAACTGTTTCGGGAGCAACGTTCGTGTCCTCTAACGAAACAACGCACACGATTATACATTCCTGAAAGAAATAGTGCTTATTAAAGCGCGATGGAAAAATTATTACAATTTTGATACTAGGCGTAGCATGATAAAAAATAATTAGTAAGTTCCGTACACTTAACTTTCTAAGACACCTTGCATTTCAATTCAGGTGCCTTGTATTTTTGTCAGTTTTTAAAATATTTTTCGCAATATAGAACCATGCTGATTATTGTTTACCAACAAGCTACTTTGAATATTAATTTGAAAGTTCATTCCTAATTGTTTTTCCACTGTAAGTTTTCTCAAGTTTATGAAATTTTTTTGTTGTTGTCACACCCTCGGCGGGAATCGAACCCGGGACCATTGGCTTTACGCATCAATGTTCTGACCACTAAGTTACGTGGGGCGACAACAGTAACAACGATGAACTGTACTTATGAGGTTACACATCCGTCGAATTAATACTAATGTGTAGTATATAATACAATACTAATGTATATGCATCAAATACTATTGAAATTCGTAGTGGTTACGTTACATATTAATTTGAAAACTCATTTTCAATTTTTTCACCTCAAATTAATGAAAAAAAAGCTATTTTGAAGTGAATAATGCGTAAGTCATTCGTTTTATTTGCTATTAATTTCATTTGGTAATTAATTTTTTATTTTAGTAGTTTTGTTATTAAACTTAACAATTTACCATGTCCCAAACTACATAAATGTTAAAAAGTCTCACCTCCATAAATATTAATCAATTTAAGCATATTAAACTCACCTGTGATGGAACATTTTTAATCTTGAACTCTCGCTCACTGGCTTCTAACGGAGGCCCCTGTTTAAAACTTTTATCCCCAAAGAGTCTGTATACGACTCTAAAGCCTAAAATATTTTGTGTGTCGGAACTCCATTGAATTATGACGGAACTGTCCTGTCGGTAAGCGTTTTTCACTTTAACTTCCGTATCCGAAACGGCACCTTTTCTTGAAGGAGGTCCCATTAACAGCGAGTGTCGATTTTGATTGTTACCGCCCTGTCTCCATGCTGGAACCGTGCTCTTCGAAGTTGAAGTGCGAACAGAAGTTTTGACGCTAGTTATCGTTGTTGTATTTGAAACTTTAGCTGTTGTTGGGAGAGGAGAAGCGGTAGAAGCAGTCGTTGTCGAGGAACTGGGCAGAGAACTGAGGGCTTCTAATGTTGTACTTGACGCAATTGGCGTACTGGGTTTCGCCTTTGTGGTCGTTGGATCTGGTTTCTTCGTTGTAGTTGTTGTTGTTGTAGTTGTAGTGGTACTAGTACTAGTAGTACTTGTTATATTTGTAGGAGTTAAAGTAGAAGACGGTCCAAAAGGATCTGCAAGTGATATTTCGTCTTCGTTAACAGGCATTGCTTCCCCTACTGCTCCATTTTCGGAACAGCCAAGCTCTTCCACTTTAATATTGTAAAATCCACGATCTCTAAACTTCAGTGGACTTCCACAGAATTGAGGATTCCGTTCTCTACTCGTGACTTGCAGGTCTTTATGTTGTATCCAGTCAATGATCCAAGCAAGCCTGCAGTCGCAGTGTAAAAATCGACCTCCCAAACTTAGGCCTCTAAGACTTCCATTTAGATGAACGAAAGCTTCTTCGGGTATCGTTGGTAGCAAATTTCCATCCAGAGCTAAAAGTGTAAGCGATGGATTTCCTTTGAATGCATCTATCGGTAACTCAGTTAAAAGATTGAATCCTATATCTAGAACTCTCAATTCGATAAGTGTTTTTACAGCATCTGTGGGAAAATTTTCAAGGAGATTATTCAGGAGACTCAAAGAACTCAGAGTCGATCTAATTCCAAAGAATGCGTTTTCTTGCAATGTGTGAATTAAATTTCTTTCTAAATTTAAAGCGGTCAATGAATTTAATCCTTCAAAAGCATGTATTCCTGCTGCGCCTGGTAGTTCTTTTAAACCATTTTGTGACAAATCTAGAAAAGCTAAGGTAGTAAGTCCACGAATTGCTTCAGGAATTTCCTTCTGCAAAGTTCCTTTGAGATTTAGATTTTTTAAAGAACCCTCTAATCCCCTGAAGGATTCAGGGTGCAAAGTGACGTTGTTGTCAGAGAGTTTTAGAGTCGCTAGTTTGTTGAGAGTTTCGAAAGCTCCTGCCGGTAGTTCCGTTATCCTGTTGTGTGACAAATCTAGTAGGACTAATGATCGAAGTTTTCGTAAACTATCAACTGGAACTTGAGTAAGATCATTATCTTGTAAGTTCAAGTTTTTTAAATAGTTTTCTTGACCTTTGAAGGCATCACTAGACACTTTGGCTATTTTACAACGTGATAATTGTATATTGTGCACTTTTATATTCGCGAAAATTGAATCTTTGAGAACATTAACGGTAGAATTGTTCACGTAAAGTATATCGATCGCGTTATCCTTTGCGTAACGGTGTATTGCCGATAAGAGTTTAGACCATTCAACCATGTCGCACTGCACTGACAGTTCGTGAGCTAGGTTGTATGAACAGAGACATGATGATTGGAGTTCTGGAACTTCCCGTTGCCATGGACATTGGGCTAACGATGAGGGAAGTGCTATTGTCACCAGGACGCCTATGAAAATTCGTTGAAGCATGGCCTGTAAGAGTAAATTGAACTAAAAACTGTGTAAAAGTACTACAAAAAAATCTTTATAGCTTTTGAAGATGACAAAACAGAATTTTATCATGATATTTGTAGCATAAAAAATTAAATAATCATTGCAAAAACTGTATATCTGAAAAAAAAAATNCGATTAATTTCATTTTAGGTCTAAACGACCTTATGATTAGGCAAAATTTTGAAACATATGCATTCACTAAAAAATCTAACTAAGAAATTATCTTTCACGGTTTTTGCAATCAATCTACTACTAAAAAGGTTATAGGCGGAAGAATAAAATGATAATTCGGTGTTTTTTTTGTTGTTTTATAACAATTGAAGCACTACCTTTTTTAATATTCGGATTAAAAGTTGTTTGGAATAATTCTTATTTTAGCAGCAAATCTTAACGCTGCAGCCGAAATTAAATTTTAATTGAATTTTCAGTTTGTCGAATTTCTAATAAGTCGTTATGTTCGAAAGTTTTCAGTTTTTTACAATTTTTGTGGTATTTTATAAAACGTGCTGTTAAGACAGCAGGCAAAATTGGTCTGTGTTCTGTCGAAACTGTCTGCGACGCGCTGATGAGATCCAACAAGATCGATATCGCGATCCGCGTCTGGCAGTTATTTTATTCGATTATGGTAACGTGCCTATCACGTAGTGGTGAGCTACACCGGAATTTCGTTTCAGCAAGTAGATACCCATTTATTTAAATGGACCTTGTTGAGAATACGTAATCCTTAAATGTAGCATTGTACTACAGATGGCGTTTGCCGCGCCATTTGTGGTATTTTATAAAACCTCTTGTTTGGTGCAGATATTGGTCATTTGACAAAGTAAGCTTATAAATTATTTCGTAAGTTTATTGCTTGAGCCGCCAGAGTTTAGGAAGTTTTTTCTATGATTATGCTTATATCCAATAAGGAAGGATTTTCTTATTTTTATTTAAATAATGGTCTTAAAAGTATTAATCAAACTAATAAATGGTTTGGATGTTAGAAGAAGTTAGATGAAGTAAGGTAAACTACGTTCATTAATTTAAATTTTTTCTTTTTTTTTTAAATTTATTATTTATGGTATTTCCTATTGAGTGTAATATCTTGTGCAGCAAGTTGTTATGTAAAATGGTAAAACGAATATTGTTTTAGAAAGGTAATAATATTAAACTATTTTTTAATTTGTATTTATTACAACAATTATTTACAAAAATATGTGCGAAAGAATTAATTGCTAAGGTATGTATAAAAATATTAAATAACCGTATGTTCCTGCAAATTGTCTTACATTTATTTGGTAATTATCTTTTATGCCAGTTAACTTATAATATCTTAAAGTCAGTATTTGTCAACAAACAAAACCAGATTAGCAAGGAAACATTTTTTTATTGATTTATCTCGTCATAAAATGATTTTTAAGGAAACTGTACAGTATAAAGCAAACTAGAACGTTTATGGAAATTGCATATGGTATTTAATTTATTGATAAATTATCAATTTACTTCGATTTGTTACTCCTCTGACTTTATTTTATTAATATTTGATTAGAAGTGATCAACCAAAACAGGTGATGATAATGTATGGATTGAGCAAAGACAGACACGACAGACACACACACGTACATTCACACTATTTTTAGTTACTTATTGTTTAGTTATTATTGATGTGAGTACTATTTATTTATTTAAATACGTATTCTGGTTTATTCTTATTATTATTATTTTGTACAAATGTACGTATGTACTTATTCAGCTTATTCAAAGTGGAACGAGGCCACCTCTTGTTGTTGGATTTCTTGCCATATAGATGTCCATATCGTGGTCCGTCCAGTTATCAGTGTTATCACAGTAATTACTTAAGGTGTGTGTCGAGCCTGCTGTGCTATATCTACTGCCTGGTCTGTAGTTGTCTCGAGATCTCGAGCGCGGTCTTTGTCGTCGCGAAGACGCTACTGAATGCGTGGGTGCGTGTGATAGGCCGTGAGACGCCTTCGACATCCGGTCTGAATGCATGGCTAATGATTGCCTAGATTGGCATAAGTCTGTAATTAATTGGCATTGAATTATTTAAAAAATTGGCAATTTAAGTCTAAGTTCGTCAGAGGTATAGTTTATTATACAGATTGATAATAATTCATAACCTATTTCAAATAAGGTGTGCATTGTTTTTGACTACCAAACATGCTTTTATAAGAAATTTCGGTATACTTCATTTACATTCTCTAGCGATATGCCCCTTCCAATGTCTTGGATGCGCGCTGGCAAAATCGTAGGTAGGGAGAAAAAAGCTCTCGACTCTTGTTCATTAAACATACTTTTTCATACAGTACCTGCCGAAAGTTTTGTTCAATCATGAATAGTAGTGCGAGTCGAAAACAAGCGTTAAAGTCTTTAATATGTTTTCATATATAAATAAACATCTCGTTGATATTTTCAGTAGTAATTGGTACCAATAACAGCACATTTGAGCAATTCAATTGTAGTGGATAAAATTGTCAATTTTTCCGTGCAGTACTGTACGGATTATTCGCTCCTCACCGGTTAAGAGTTTGGTCGAGAGTTGTCTCCTTCCTTTTCTGGCCTAGCGCTGTTCTTTTCTACTTTGCGCCGGTCAAACTGAAGGTCACATTGCTACAGAAAGTAAACGAAGTATAATTGATCTGCTTTACAACAGAAAAGTACAAGATTGTAGGGTTTATAATTTTTTTCAGCCCATGTAGTACGTTGATATGAACAAGCATAGCCAAAATTTTGAATATTTCCAAATTAATAAAAAAACCCTTAGCCATTATTATTCATTGCATGTTATCAACCTTTAGATATATTTAATTCAGCTGTTTATTTATTAAACATTTTTAATCAGCGGTGTAGCTAGACCGACGTTGGCGAAATTTGCTTTTCGGGGTCCTTTTTATGTCTTGGTTAGGAAAATTACTAAACTAAACGAGTCTGGAAATCCTATATATCTTTCGAAATCCCATAACGTTGCTAGACGACTCTAGACTTGTACGAGTTTTTTTAGGATGGTTATTTTTTAAGGCCCCCCTAAGGCACGAGATCGTTGGCAGTTTGGCTACGTCGTCGAGGGCTAACTACGCCTTTATTTTTAACTATTTAATCATTCAGCCTAACCTTTTCTGCTAACAACATTTCTGACCCTGTTATATAATTATAATCTAAATAAAATTCTGTGTAGATTCCGTCTATTGCTTGCTTCTTATGGTTTTTTAAATGCATGAAAATATTAAAGAAGTAAAAGACAATTTCAAATGTAGTTTTAGTCAAAAGTGTATTGAAAACTGTTATTATCGTTTGTGTACTAAAGAAAAACAAAATTAAAAAATCTGAATATTTCAAAAATTTGTAGTCATGAATACAAATGGGAAAAAAGTAATTAAACATAGATGTATTATGTATTTGATAGGATCATTGAACTACTGGAATACTATTATGTACATTTACATACATTCGTTCCCTTCTCTGTTGTAATTTGTTTTATTCCCATGTTATTGTAACATTTCCTCGTACATCGTTTTTTATCTGCATTAGTTTTTGAATTAATATTTTATAGATTTTTGTTCAATTTTTTGCAGTTCAGTTCTATTCCGTGTAGCGTAGAATATAAACCCTTTTAAGCTTGTAAAATGTATGGATGAGTGGTTCAAAAGAACGATTTAGATTAATTAGAATATTAAATGTTTGAAGATATAACACGGTCGAAACGTTGAAACTAAATCATAAATAAAGACGTGGAAGTCCTAAAGTCCAAGTATATTGCTAGAATAATGAATGTTTAGATATTAGATTTTTAAAAAAAAATTAATAGCATCATATTTGACAATAAAAAAGCATTTAGTATTTCTTAGATACTTTCCGGAATATTTTCGGAATAGCATAAATAGTTTCACTTGGAATAAACCAAAACTACGACAAATTGGTACCTGGCCTAGTTGTAAGAAGGGTGTTGGGAAATCCATTTGTAGCCATAAATCTGCCAGAATTGTTTGAAAAACTGTGTTGTGACTGACCATCTGCTATCGATCGCGGTTTATGACCTTTCGAACTAAAATGCGATCTTGTATCGTCTTGGAGTGATGATGATTGTTCTAATCCATGCAGCCTTTGTTGGTGTATAGGTGGTGAACTGTAATTCGAAACCTGATCCCAATCCTTTAAATAGTAGATAGCTTCGTTAGGTCTTTGTCAAACACTATGAAATACTGCAGTTAGCAGTAATATACTTATATAGATGGTGAGTTAGTGGCTTTTATTTGTTAGTAGATCATTATATAGATATGTGTACACTGTGTTTGATCAGTATTCCGAAATATTTGCAGGGTAAAATCTGGAGGCAGTGTAGGGTGTATCTAGTGTAGGGGTACAAACAGTACCTCAGTGAAGGAATTGTCAATGATTGAGAACAGTTGCCAGTTTGGCAGCCGCGTTATTCTATCGCTCTTCATTATCGCAAGCGTTAAGTGACGAAACATTAATACGTACTCGTGACCTTCACAACAGTTGGTACACAGACGTGTATGTGTGAAAAGTAGTAGTATCCTGAACTCGGTAGTTACTATTCGATTGATAAAGTTACTGCTATCATCACAAAATACAAAAATAAGTTGACTGTGCAAATATGAAACAAAAAACAATGTATGTATATCACTGAGTGGTGCGAGATTACTCATTCTATTTCTTTTTAATGTTCCTTTTTCTCCCTTAATTTTTTTGTAGTACCTACTGATCAAACAGCATTTGTTTACAAAATCATTTTCAGTGTTAATTACGAATTGTAGTCGTAGCAACAATAATGCTCTGCAATTTGAGTGTACATAATATAAATCGTTTTAACATACTTTTGGACTGTTAAATGCACTTAATGTTGCTAAAGATGATAAAGGACCTCCGGGGCTTGCGGTTGGTCCTAATCCTCCACAACAGTTCACAGGAAGTCCAGCAATAGGCAAACCATTTTTTAAGGCTATCTTCTGTTGATGCATCTCTTGTATTCTTTTAGATCGTTGTCGCGAAGCCGCTACAAAAATTATTACTGCAATCACGATTGTTCCGCAAATTGCTGCGCTTGCGGCAATAGTGATTTTATCCATGTTGGATGATGTTGATAGTACGGTTCTAACTTCTCGGCACTGTGAGTATGGAACTGTTTCGGGAGCAACGTTCGTGTCCTCTAACGAAACAACGCACACGATTATACATTCCTGAAAGAAATAGTGCTTATTAAAGCGCGATGGAAAAATTATTACAATTTTGATACTAGGCGTAGCATGATAAAAAATAATTAGTAAGTTCCGTACACTTAACTTTCTAAGACACCTTGCATTTCAATTCAGGTGCCTTGTATTTTTGTCAGTTTTTAAAATATTTTTCGCAATATAGAACCATGCTGATTATTGTTTACCAACAAGCTACTTTGAATATTAATTTGAAAGTTCATTCCTAATTGTTTTTCCACTGTAAGTTTTCTCAAGTTTATGAAATTTTTTTGTTGTTGTCACACCCTCGGCGGGAATCGAACCCGGGACCATTGGCTTTACGCATCAATGTTCTGACCACTGAGTTACGTGGGGCGACAACAGTAACAACGATGAACTGTACTTATGAGGTTACACATCCGTCGAATTAATACTAATGTGTAGTATATAATACAATACTAATGTATATGCATCAAATACTATTGAAATTCGTAGTGGTTACGTTACATATTAATTTGAAAACTCATTTTCAATTTTTTCACCTCAAATTAATGAAAAAAAAGCTATTTTGAAGTGAATAATGCGTAAGTCATTCGTTTTATTTGCTATTAATTTCATTTGGTAATTAATTTTTTATTTTAGTAGTTTTGTTATTAAACTTAACAATTTACCATGTCCCAAACTACATAAATGTTAAAAAGTCTCACCTCCATAAATATTAATCAATTTAAGCATATTAAACTCACCTGTGATGGAACATTTTTAATCTTGAACTCTCGCTCACTGGCTTCTAACGGAGGCCCCTGTTTAAAACTTTTATCCCCAAAGAGTCTGTATACGACTCTAAAGCCTAAAATATTTTGTGTGTCGGAACTCCATTGAATTATGACGGAACTGTCCTGTCGGTAAGCGTTTTTCACTTTAACTTCCGTATCCGAAACGGCACCTTTTCTTGAAGGAGGTCCCATTAACAGCGAGTGTCGATTTTGATTGTTACCGCCCTGTCTCCATGCTGGAACCGTGCTCTTCGAAGTTGAAGTGCGAACAGAAGTTTTGACGCTAGTTATCGTTGTTGTATTTGAAACTTTAGCTGTTGTTGGGAGAGGAGAAGCGGTAGAAGCAGTCGTTGTCGAGGAACTGGGCAGAGAACTGAGGGCTTCTAATGTTGTACTTGACGCAATTGGCGTACTGGGTTTCGCCTTTGTGGTCGTTGGATCTGGTTTCTTCGTTGTAGTTGTTGTTGTTGTAGTTGTAGTGGTACTAGTACTAGTAGTACTTGTTATATTTGTAGGAGTTAAAGTAGAAGACGGTCCAAAAGGATCTGCAAGTGATATTTCGTCTTCGTTAACAGGCATTGCTTCCCCTACTGCTCCATTTTCGGAACAGCCAAGCTCTTCCACTTTAATATTGTAAAATCCACGATCTCTAAACTTTAGTGGACTTCCACAGAATTGAGGATTCCGTTCTCTACTCGTAACTTGTAGGTCTTNGTTGTCTCTTGTTATTAATGCTAACAAGGGGGTGTGGGACTGCACAATGAAATTTCCAACAGTCACTGCATATAAATTGTAGTCTAATAATTACATTCAGCTTGCGTAGCCGGAATTCAGAGAGCCCGACATTCGATATCTCTTTGTGCTAAAGACAATAATTACGACAGACACGGGGGAGTGGCGGTAACGGGCACACTTCATCATAAAACGGCTTAATATCGCACATCATCATTTTGACATCACATCGTTCAAAATATGTTGTACTCTGTATTGATCGTGAAAAGATCGATTCAAAAAAATTATAAAAGGTTTGTTTGAATACAAAACGTACATTGATAATAAGCTTCTTTATATACATCAGGGGAAAACCGTTCTTAAGTCAGTGACGTAATATACGTAATATGTATGACAGGCTTCCATTGTGTGAGACCCTGGCGTAGAGGTGGGGAACCTTCTTGTCATAACAGGTCACAAAAGTAGATGTACCTAAAAATGTTACTTTTGTAAAATTGTAGTTATTGAGATGACTTAAACTTCAGATTATGAAAGATGGTCAGAGCTGAAGAAACTGAAGGATGTCGCATGTGGTCCCGGGGCCACACGTCCTTGCCCTAGGGTCCAGGCCAATAGTCGGTAGACCATTATTCGCGAGCCGTCTGTAGCATTTTGTTAGATTGCTGGAACTCAGCTGCTAGTGGGGTGGGGTGGGGGGAATAGTGGAAGGTGGAGTGCTCAAGGAGCATGCTGCAAGTACCATATATTCGAAGGACTAGAAGTACAAAGGGCGTTATGGAAGTCAATAAAGAAAAGAGAGATGGCAGAACACGAAGAAAATCTGGATTAGATTATTGTTCGCAAAGCTAAGGATGTAGAATGTTCTAGTTTATGAGAAATGCGAGGATTGATTCAACCAATCTTTGGACCGATGACCTTATGATCACGATGATGATAATGATGATGATGATGATGATGCTGCTGCTGTGTTTTCTTCCGGGCTTTTTGGCCGTGGACCGTGGAATCTTACTTTTCCAAACGTTTCGCCGTTCTTTACTGACGGCATCTTTAGTGGTGACTGGGCAGGTGCTGAGTCGTAACTAATCAGTCCAATCATCAAAAATGCCGTCAGCAAAGAACGGCGAAACGTTTTGGAAAAGTAAGATTCCACGGACCACGGCCCAAAAGCCCGGAAGAAAACACAGCATCGATAGACGCCGGCCGTGAAAGCCTAAGAACTACAGATGATGATGATACAAATCGATACGCTTTGACGATTTGATTCTTCTATTTTCAAAGTTTGCTAACTCCTCACTTAGGCTATATCCGTGCAGTAGATTAATTGTTAATTCTTTTTAAAGTGAAACTTTTATTACATCGCCTCAAATTTTTTCGTCCATCTAACGCATGTCGCATTACAGCCGGCCGCGGAGTAAGGGTAAAACTGAAAGGCGCTTGGCAGAGCAGCCAATATGGCGGCGCCCATGGCTCACATGAGCTAACCGTGTACCATTTACATTCTCACTCATTCGTGGAAGTGCATGACAATTACATTTATAGACTGTGAAACTCAAAGCGAAGATGAAATTATTGATCGAATAACTGAAGTTCAAAATGATTCAATGATTTAAGTAAATATTGTTTTCAGTTTTTAACATGCGTCTATCATCTGAATGATTGTATTTATTATGTATGCAGATTGAAATTAAAATTTATAGTTGGATTTCTTATCTACTATTGATTTCCCTTTATCATTGCCATTTTTCAATCATTAAGAGAAGATTAGGAGCACGATTTTAATTTTAATACCCTAGGTCAAACAATTTTCCGAAAATTTACTGTTAGATGCCTACAATCCGAAAAGGTTTATTTGCATCGTGGTTTCATAAAACCACGCAATTTTTTTATAATAAAAAAGAAAAATGTTTTACCATCATCACGAATCGTGTATTCGATAGGAAATTTGTTAATTTAAGAGAAAAAAGTTGGCTTACCAATGACTTTAGCCGAAAGGGCATGGCATACCTACTTAAAGGGTGTGAATGAGGGTGAATTTTCACCATTATCACATATTTTTTTTATTGTACGTGTTTTAATGTAATTAATAAAAATATCTTGGTATGCATGTCCAAAAACTGCCGGAAGTATCTGGCATACCAATTACATTTCGTGGGCTTCCTTTACATCAATTATAAAAATCAACAAGCTGAATAATTTTATTTTGGAGCAAATACTTTTACTACTATTGCTTATTAATAGTTGTTATAATCTTTTATATTATATCGATATCAGCTTCTTTTATACTGCACTATTAGAGGCGAGTTTTAAATTCTACATTTCTCTCAATTCTTTAAATAGTGAGAGATGTTTGGTTCAAGTTCAACTTCTACACCAGTTTTTCTTTCTCTATTCCCTACATATTTAACGTGTAAATACATCTGCAATTTAATAGGCAAAGTATCCTAAGGTTAGGTTGTCCAAGAGCATTTATCTAGGTTGGGGCTATTCTGTCCCTCCAGTCTGTTGTTCCGTTATTTCGTATATTTTATTTCGAATATTAGCATTTTAAAAATATTCCTTGTTCAAGCGAAATTTTGCGTTTAATAACTGAATAAACTTTTTTCGTGTTTTATGAATATAAAACTGTGTAGTATTTTTTTATTCTGATATAAATATGTGTACTAATTTAACAAGAAATATCAAAATACTTCAAGGTGAACATAAACTCAGTGAATACGACCGAATTAAAATTACTAATTCAATTTAAAGCAAAGTAAGGAACTTGCTAGATTGCTTTCTCTTGGAGAACATGCAGGTAGGTACTAGACATAACGGAATTATTTTCATTGTCAAGACTACTAATTGTTGCAACATCCGCTCTGAATGAGCCGCGGTTCCTTTACGTGCTTCTAATGATAATTTATTCCGTTGTTTTTTAAATGAAAAACTATTTAGTGATTAATAAAAATTTACTTTCTAACTGTTCATTAAATGGACGTACAGCGTAAAGACTGCTTTGAGAAATTATCGATAACTTACTGCATTGTTACTTGCTTCACATTTCAAGTTTTAAGACTTTAAGAGCAAAAAAAAGATTAATGTAACAATCATCTTGACCATGAAATATATTTGCGTACTTATTTTCAATAAAAAAATGGTTAGTTGCAGCCGAAATTTTGCTCATACCTAAAGAACGTTTGTTATTTGGAGATTATATATTTTACGTCAACAAGCGGTAAAATATGCAAGTTTGTTACATTATTTTTAATAAACTGATGTTTCTGTAAAATCTTACAGTTCATTTTTTAATATTGTTTATAAAGTTCACTGACATAGGTATAGGAATTGGAACCTCTGTGAGAAAACGCTACTCAGTTATTATAAAATATTACTGTTTACTAAAAAAATATGAAAATACATATTAACAATTAATTTAAAGAATTAAATGCTCATCACGTAACTGCTTTACGTTCCCGTTGCGTAAATAAGCTTCTTATTTAGATGTCTATGGTAATGTTCTCTTCAAATATGAAATACTACAATTCAATTCAATTTATTACCAGAAATTTACAAGTAGGTACACCCTATAAAGGTGTTTAAAAACCTGTGCATAGATCCGGTATAAAAAAAACCTTAATCTTAACAAAATATAAAATTCAAGTAAAAAATAAAGGAAAAGATATGGAAAGGGATATTTAAAGCAGTAAAATGACAAAGACAAGTAAATACAACAGAAAATTAGTGAATATTGTTTCCTTAATCACAAAAATTAGGTATTCTTAGCAGTTTAATCTTATTCATTTTTTTAGTTTAGTTTTAATACTTTTACTGTAATTTAGTGTTTTTAACTTTTTGGGTAATGAATTGTAATTCCATATTGCCACGTATAAGCTATTTTTTTCCGACTTCAAATTTTATTTTTGGTAAAGATATGCTTTTGTTCCTGGTGGTACTCTCCGATTGATTATATTTTTTTCTTAAAAATTCGTAAAGATAGTTTATCGTCTTTACAATGTATTGTTGCTCGACATTTAGTGGTGTAAGTGTGATTTCTTTTATCTATAATTTTTAAGATTTTACTTTGTAACTGTTGTAATCTAGTTAAATGTACTTTATATGCAATACCCCAAGTTATAATGCCGTAGCTCATATAACTGTTAAAAAGCGAGTAATAAATCAATTAGCAATACATATTATTACTCGAGTAATTCAATTCTAACTGGTCCAATTTTGGGCAGTGTTTAAAATTATTTAAAATCAGAAATATCCCGCAAATAACATGTGGTGTCCAATTTATGCCTTGATCTCTAATTTTTACATTGATGTGTGCAGAATATAGTTCTTTTACATATTTTCATTATACATACACAACATCGGCTTTTATATAAGAGGTAACAATCATTCATTTTGTAAAAAATCTCAATGATGATGTGTGGTTAAAGCTTTTACGGTTGAAGATCAAGGTAACGAAGAAGTATTTTCTATTCTTACTCTGTACGGAGCTACAATGATATTAAAAAGTTAATTGTGACAAACGTTTACAATGTTCTAAAAAATCTAGAAAATCTTCATTGATAAAAGACTGCCTCTTAGATACATATACATATTTCTGTTTTGATTAGGTTAGATTACGATAGAAAAAGATAACGGTCACTGAGTTACTAGGTTGGGTTAGGTTAGGTCTGTTTCACTCCATTGCCATTTACTAACCCATGAGGATATTCAAGTTTTTTGTATTACCTGTTTTTCTTCAGTGGGTTCGTTCCATCATTAACGATTCTGGAGGTATATCAGGTTTATTGTTGGAATATTTAAAAATACATTTTAATCCATTTTCCAAATACTTTCAGAATGAATGTTGGGAAATTCTGAAAAAAGAAAATATTTTAAAATAAGATATTTGCATTTTCTTGGTTTCAATTGAATGTAAGTGCAATTCTGATAAAGTTTAGAATAATTTTACTGTTTAATTGCTCTTATTTGCTAGTTTTAATAAAAATGGTTGTCCGATTAATTTTCATCAATTATCTCAAATTTAATTTTCAATAAAAAAAATTAAAAGGTGTCCCATATCTCTATCTTCTCGTCTGTAGTTACACGATATTCTGCTTTGTTGTATTTTTGTATTTTCAAAGCTACTGTTCACGATGCCTAATCTTATTAATAATTAAAAACTCACGAATATTGGCAAAAAACATAAAAATTTTAAAAATAAAATTTTATTTTCTTCAAGTATCTTTCAAGGTGCTTTATTTTAAATAAAATTCACCTATATATCTCGCAATGAGAGCGATTAATCCAAAAATAACCTCTACAAATGTTGGATTCGGAGGGGGATATTGGATAGTGACATACAATTTGATCTTGGATCTTCGTCTTCAGGGCCATTGAAAGTCAAATGATTTTTTTTTAAATATATACCCCTATTTTTGATTCCGGATTCGGAAAGAGCTCAAAATTTTACGCTCAGATAGGTACTTCCGTCACTTCTTTTGAATGATTTTCCATGTTCATTTCAGAGATAAATTGAACAATTAGGAAATAATAAATTTTAATATAAAATAACTTGATTTAAAGTTGTTGAAAGGACGACCCACTGAAACTTGTTGCTTCTGGATTATTTAATATTATTTAGTGTTTTGTCGTTGAAATAATCTCTGAAGGTCAATCAAAAGAAGAGCTTGAAGTATCTATCTATGTGAACGTACATTTTGTCTTCTTTCCGAAATTGGAGTGAAAACCAGGGGTTTCCATTAAAGAAACAACCATTTGACCTTCAAATGATTTTTAAGATAAATGTCAAGGTCAAGGTCACGTTGTAAGTCACTATCCGATGCCCCTCTCCGAACCCAAAACCTCGTGTGGAGTTTATTTTTGGATTGGTTGCTCCCATGACGAGATATTCAGGTAGATTATTAATACAATCAAACCATTAAAAACACCCTCAACATTTTCTAGGTTACAACGTATAATTTTATTTAACTATTATACTTAGGTGCATTTTATCTAAACGTTTAGTCGGCCAATTTCGAAACAAGTTATAGTTTCAGATATGTTTAGGCCTAAACGGAATAGAAAGTAGAGATTTATTCGAAAAGTCTGTTGCATGCATATTTTTTATAATACAGGGTGTAATAGAAAAAAAGGCCGGACTTGTAGGAGGTAATAGAGTATTATAATAAAACATGAAAATTAAGTAAATGTTTGTATGTCCGAATTGTTCACCGTTTTCGAGAAAAAAACTACAGGTAATTTCAATTTCGGCACTGGTTCATAAATGCCCTCCGCAACGTTTCACTCAATCGGCTGGTAATAACTATCATCAGTGTAGTATTTGTTTTGTATATTTTGCTCTTGTACTGTTAGATTAGATTAAGTACGTTTCAGGGTGTTTATGTTATAGCCAACTTTAAGTAGCTGTTTATTCTTTGAATGTTTAAACCTTTTGAAGTTCAATAAACTGATTCAGCAATACAACATAAGTATATTATTATTAGTGTAGGTCAGTCACTGTATAACAGTTGTTACAACAATGCGATATGAAGACACGATACGTAAATTCGATTTCAACTTTGTTTGTCCCAAAACGGTACACTCACGATCAATGTGGAAATTTTTAAAGGAATAGTTGCTGCATCCTTACCATTTGCAACGAGTGTAAGTCTTGCTTGCAACTGATTTTCAGCCACGAGTTTATTTACGTCGGTGGTTTCGAAAGAAGAGTACTGCATAGCCCAATTTCTTACCTACAGACAATTTTGAATAGTAAGGTGGGTGCACAGTTTTTATCGTACTACGCTATTCAATATTAGACACCTATGTTGTCAATTCACTCACAGGACCGGCTTCGGATTGGAAATTATTGTGATTTTCTTAAAAAAAATTGTCGTTAACTGAACTCATAGTATGATTGTTTATTGCATCTAGTTTACCCACTCCAGAAGTTATTTCTATTACACCCTGTATATTGCATACATGTAGGTAATATTAGTATTGTACTGCTGCACTACGTACCTAATTAATTAATGGTAGATAACTCTTACCGTCGTTAAAACTTATTGTAGTTCTCAGTGGTTAAGTGCTAAAAGTCGGATGCATCAGTTTTATTTTCTTGTCAGTTGAAGGTTAAAAGAAGTAATTATTTAGTAGTAGTATCGTGCTAATTTGCCATATTTAAATAATGCTGTAAGTAAATATATATACCTATATATACATGTATATGTACGGGTACAGGTTAAAAGTGCTTTTTAAATGTCAGTAGGTAAAATGTATAATTCAGTTTTTCCTATTTAGTACACCATCGTCGTGGTTTTTACTATAAATATATATGCTTATAAAGTGTAGCAACTTGATTACGAATTTATAAGGAAGTTGTGACCTTTTTGTACTAGTACATTCACGATGCAAGCCTTTATTTAAGTTGCTACAATTAGCATGATCAGTGGCCGTAAACGAAAGACTAGAAACTTGAAATTATCTTTTTTTTTATTATTACTTATTAGTGTAAGAAAATGACAGAAAGTGTAAAATCTAAAGAAATTAAATAAAACAGGGGTTTCCTAAACACAGCCGTGATTACGTATTACATTGATATGCCTTTTGTAGCGTTTTGTAGAATTGACATAATACTATTAGAGAAATGCGAGCAGTGTGGTTCAACTCAGGGTTATAGTCGAGGGTAGGTACACCATGACAAACTGAGCCTGCTCGGGGGATTGCCTAGCCGCCGACCTGAGTTTGCTAACGATTTAGTTTCCACCTGTAATTTCTGAGTTGTACAGTAGCTCTAATAAATAATAAATGCAACGATAACGATATATTCCATGCGACTAAAAGAAGAAATGTTGTATAAGTGTATTCACTTGTAATAAATTCCTAAAAATCTCATATGGATTTTGTATTCTGTTCGTGCAAGAAGGATCAAGAAAAAACACCAAGTAATACTTTGTTTGAGTAACGAAAAAGCTACAATTTCGGCTACACTGTTCTCTAGTTTGTGGTTTGTATTTTTATTCTTTTTTTGCTAGTAACGAGTACATCTTTTCGGCAACATGATTATGCCTATCAGTCTACAGTTGGTTAGCTAATAAGAACGAGGAACCCCCTGTAATATAGTCAATAATTTCAGATGTGAGATATGTTACATGCTTGGCATGTGTCTGATGTTATTTTTAGATCTTTGATTACAGATTTTTCGTAGTTTTGGCTTTTTATTGTTTTATCTTGAATCGCTGTTATGAATCCTTTAGTTTATTTAATCATATGTTCTACGTTTCTTTGTCTATATGCTTTTTCTATTGATTTAGGCATTTTTAGTGAAGTCTTTTTGATTTCCATTTTTCAATTTTGGATTTTAATTTTTTTAATTTTTGTTGCTGATTTTGTATGTTGCTGGATTAAAGTCGGTATGTGGTGTATTAAAGGTTGAAATGGGACTTGAATTGAATTGAATTGTGTTCTGTGTACTGGGGTGTCAGAATTTCATACCCGAAAATTGATAGCAAATTAGTAACCTGTCTGAATGTATCAGGTGTATATATATATATATCTTCCTCGTACCTGTCTCTATTGTAAACATTTCCTCTGTGTAGAGTATGTGTGGTGCATTCTGTATTTGTGATATATAGTTCTAGTAAGGTAGTAAGTGTCTAAGTCTCTACTAAATCTGTGCCTGATACAGGAATTATTCCAAAGGAATAATTATATTGTACGTACATATATGTGTTGTTACCTTTAATCTTATAACAGCGTTTTCAGTATTCTGGATAGCCTACTGTTTAAGTATTTGTCCGCTTTTGCTTGTATGGCTTATCCTTTGACTTTGATTATATCCCAGATAATTGTATTTTATGCTCTAGTATGGTAGTTGATTCTTATGTTTTTATTTGACAATATTGACTATTTCATATTTATTAAGTCCAAATGTCATTTTTATACACATCTGTACCAAATATTTCTACAATTTTATGGCAACTAATTAAAAAATATAAAAGGAGATTATGGTGGAGTAAATAAATTAAGAGGTTTTGCCTGCCCCTAAAACTGCAACATTTTGAAAAAACGTGGAAACGTTTTTTGTCTAGTTACATTGTGACCATTTTCAATGCAAGACAGTCTTGCTACAGACAGAAGGCCACATTAATTTTGTCTTTCGTCATTTCTAAGTTTTTATATTTAATTCAGAATTGAAATCTAATCCAATTTTTAGTTGAACAGCTTTATGGAGTTTGTCGCTACTCAATGAAGTATTTAATAGAACAAGTACGAGTTCCTTCCAATTCCAGTTAGTCTATTGTAAAATTGTTTCCAAGTTGATATTCTTACATGTATTTGAAATAATTTTATTTATTTGGAATTATTTCATCAAAATATGTAAATACCTATTAAAAGTAAATGCAACAGATAATAATCAACGAAATGATAACAAATAGAAAAAAGTAAAGAGTAATATTAACGAGAAACCGTTTTAATGTTCATCATTGGGTAATATCCCAAAACCTTGATAAAATGTTTCTTTAGATTTTTGCTTCAGTTCAGATATTTCTCAGAATATTAAAAATAATGTTTTATTAGAATAATTTTGTTTTTTTTGCAAAGAATTTTAAAATCGGAGTAATAAAGTTGGCGCTTTCTACTATATATGTTATATTATTAGATATGACCTGTCAAGTAATTTGGATCCTAAAGAAAAGGCTCTTATATGTATATACACTATGTCTGATCAGTATTCCAGAATATTTGAAGGTAATAACTAGTACCCCAGTTAACGAGTCATCAATAATTGAGAACAGTTACCGCGTTATTCTTTTAGGCTTTCGACGAAACACACATACCTATTCTTGACCTTCGCAAACAGCTGATACGTAGACAAGTCAATTGTACGATTGGCAAAGTATTACGACAAAATACAAAAATAAGTTGAATGTGGAATACAGCAAAAATCAATGTATTCACATGCAGAATATGCGGACATAGTGATTATATAAGGACGGTGCAATGGGAATGCACCGGCAGTATCATGCAAATACGCGTCATTGTCATCATTGCCCCGGGGCTTTCGGTAAGGTCACTACCATCATGTTTATGTATATCACTGAGTTGTGCGAGATGGATCATTCTACTTCTTTTTCATTAATTTTTCCGTACTATCTAATAAATTAACTGGATATTAGTCGTATCAGACAGTATCAAGTAATCAATTTTTCTGTTAAATGAGAACGATATCTAATTTAAAACAGTTGTTACTCATAATTGAATATAGGAAGGCCCCTCTTTTTCATTGGACACTCTGGGCAAGTGTCCAGGGCCCCACGATCAACGGAGGCCCCCTATATAGTTCCTGCCAGATCCATCCGCCAACCAAAAGCCGATAATTATTTTAAATGAGAACGATATCTAATTTAAAACAGTTGTTACTCTTTATTGGCTGTAGGCAGGGCCCTCTTTTTCTTTGCGCACTCTGGGCAAGTGTCCAGGTCCCCACGGTCAACGGAGGCCTCCTGTATAGTTCCTGCCAGATCCATCCGCCAACCGAAAGTCTTGCATAATCGCTTTTGCATGTTATAAACGCCAGCATACCTAAATGTAGGTGATTCTTCAATTATTTATATATTCTCAAATTTTATTACTTCTAATTGCTCTCCAAAGAGAAAAATACAGAATATGACTACAAGGACTTGTATTAAAGATTAAGACTTAGAAGTTCGCGCCAGACATGTTTTGATGACTCTGCACCGATAGTCCAACTCTGTTGGGAAGAGATATTAAAGTAAAAATAAATGATATCCCAAGCGTGCATCTAAAACAGCGATTGAGTTTGTACAAGGACAGTTATTGTAGACATTGGTTTTCGCTTGAAAACTCCAAATCCCGAGACAAAGTTGCAAAGAATTTGCTGCTATGAAGATGTTAACTAGAAAGAGTTAGAAATAGAATGTCTGTATTTGGCAAACTAATAGTATTCCAGAAGTTTTGATAAAAAATCGAGTTGGAGACACATTTTCAAATGTAGAAATTCCATTGAGAATTTTTTTAAACAAGATGGTAATTAACTGTTGTGGCGAACGCTTCTTCTTTAAACGAAAAAGAATAAAAAATAAGTTAAGACGAACAATGCTTTAAGAAAGATTGATCAGTCCATCGAATGGGATATGCTCGAAGACAAAGAGTTTGAACAACTGGTTGACGATTTTGCATATCTGAAAACTAGAAGGGTGCCTTTTCAAAAATCACAATTTTAAGTACCAACCTGAGAAGATATTAGAGTTACTTTTTCCAGTCATATTACAATTATCAATTCATTTATGTGAATGTAAAGAAACAAATAACAAACCAAAATAATTCTCGGTCAATGCTGTAGGAGTCCCGGTAGGCTTATGCGCCTAGGGCCTCCAATAGGTTAAAGACGGCCCTGAATATAGGTTAAAAAAGTATCCTTAATTACTGTACCCACTAACAATATGTGTACTTAATGTTAGTGTACAAAATAGTTAGAGAGACCTACATAAAAAATGAACAGTAAATAATTGACTTATTAGTCTGATAGCTGGCAGCAAAACCATTTGTTCAGTCGGGATCAGGGTTAAATTTTGGTGTAAAACAACATTCATATATCTACCTATGCAATGAGAGTATACTATCAAATAGGCAAGGCGAATTAAGGCGCTTGCTTGTTATGTCAAATTACACTTTTTAATGTTAAGTCTCGGCAAGTCTCATTTTTTAGCGTTCTTTTGTGGCAATTGCTTGACTTAAAACAAATGAGCGATACGTAGGAAATTTGATAATCAATTTTATTTTTATTATTTACTTGAACAGTTCGGAATTACTTCTTTGCAAAAATGTCTATTGTTTATTGTTATATTTAAACTTTTACTCGTTGCTACCACCTCTTAGAATTCATAGTTGAACTATAAGGATCTATGTTTTATTTATTCCCTAATTTTAAGACAATAATCTAAAGGGTATACAAAATCAGTCGACGAGGTTTTTGCTCCTCGACTATTAATCTTGGAAGAGGTGTCAAAAGTGTGTGGTACGTAAAACTTAATGCCAATAAATCACATGATGCACTTCTATTACCTACTTTATTATCAGCAATTTTTATCTTGAACGCACTGGCAACTACACACTCTACTTAGTTTCTTCAAATTCTACAGTCTGTTTAACTTTTATAACTGTATTTACCATTTGCAGAATAATGGTCAGTATTATTTTTCGTTCGTTCTTTCACACGCACAAATATTCAGACGGATGAAAAGCGACATTCGTCTATAACATGCGATTTTAGTTTAAACAACCGTTTCTCGAACTTCACGAAGCACAAGCACAGTTAATCCTACGGCTATCTCGCATCAATACAAAATCCATGTGCGGTCTGTCTAACACCTTCGAATTCTAACGTGTGTATATAACTATAAGTTTGTTATAAGGAACATTACACAATATCTTTTACGTCATCTTGTGGATTGAAAAATGTTGGAGTGGAGAGGACCTAGGCAGACTCCCGTTGCGGAAGAAGTAAAGGCCGCGTGTTGTTAAGACCACCTGACACCGTCTTGCATGTATGGGAGTGTCGTCTTATAAAATACAAGCATTCCAATTTACATAAAACCATATGCTTGAATTACCCAAGTC
This sequence comes from Agrilus planipennis, assembly GCF_000699045.2. Lineage (NCBI taxonomy): Eukaryota > Metazoa > Arthropoda > Insecta > Coleoptera > Buprestidae > Agrilus > Agrilus planipennis. The sequence continues at coordinate 168,377 of NW_020438933.1, forward strand.
CTCGTTTGGATTTTTCAGTTTTCCTTGTTTAATAAATGAAATGGATTGGGAGTACGCGACAGATTTTAATAAACGTTTCAGGTAAATGTCTAGATGATGGCTCCCACCCCCGAAAGAGAAGGTCTCCCCCACCACTGTACCATAAAAAGTTCATGGCGGTCTCACCCCCATAAAAAGTTATGCGGTTTAAATGGGGCTGGGGGTAGGAGGGATCTAAAGAGGGTAGGGGGGATCGAAAGAAGGTGGTCACCTGAGTAAAACCCCATAACAAATTTGCGGCTGTCTCACCCCCATAAAAAGTTATGGGGGTTGAAAGTTGATTATTTAGACAATTTTCATACACTATAATTCAAATAAAATTCAATAAAAAAAT
>NW_020438933.1:172722-196696 GCF_000699045.2 Agrilus planipennis
GTTAATTTAGAAATTCGAAAAACATTGTTGAAGGTGTATGTTTGTAGTGCGGCGCTGTACGGGTGCGAAATATGGACGGTGGGCGCGGCGGAAAAGAAAAGAATAGAAGCGTTCGAAATGTGGTGTTACCGGCGAATGATGAGGATACCGTGGATGGAGAAATGAAGAGGTATTAGAAAGAATAGGAAAACAGAGGATTCTATGGAAGTCAATAAAAAATAGGCGAGATGGGTTGGTAGGACACCTTCTTAGGCATGAATGTCTAGTCGGAGACATATTAGAGGCACAAAGAGGAGTGGAGATAGATTTAGATTAAATTACTGTTAGTTACTAATTAAGTGGGATGTTTTAGGGAAATGCGAAGATTGCGTATCAGCCAGTCTTAGGATTGACGATCTTACATTGATGATGCCGTCAATTTTGGGCGGTACACCTGAGTATCCAGGTAAAACAAACTTTAAGTTATGAAATGGGATGATATGGTACTTCAATTCCGTATATAATTTATGGTGTGTAATTTCACCCCTTCGATTTTTATCATGGGTTTGTAGTGTATTATCGAATGCGTATCCGATATGCTTTTTTGACCGAATCATTGTTTAGTTATACTTTCTTACAGAAAATGGCAAAAAGACTGAAATTAGAAATTATAATATTAATGCATGTTAATCGAAATTGACATATAACTAATACATCTTTTCGGTATCTATTGGGAAAGAATGTGAACGATAAATGAAATTTATTTCATAAGAAAGGTAACATATGTAAATGTACAGATATATATAACAATGAATGTTTGTCTGTATGTCCTTTATAGAATCGTAAACTATGCATTTGATCATGTGATGATCTTTAGCAAAGTTGTTGTGCATGAGGCAAGGTTTCTGAGTTGGTACGACCAATTTTTGACAGGAAAAACAAGAAATATTGTGTATCTCACAGCACTTCAATTAATCAATAAAATGACTCAAAATGAATTAAATATTTGTGTAATGTCTTTAAATTTATTTTAGTTGGTGGCGTAGCAACACGCGCAGGGTACAGCTAGTATGGGATAAAACTATGAAGAAATATGCAAAATCATAATTTTGGCAATCGATAGATATGGTTGCATATTTGTAATTGCTTTTTAATTCTCAACAACTTTTCTTTATAAAGACTTCTGCTATTTAAAGAAAAGGGTACAAATTTCATATTTTGTGTAAAAACTTGTATATGACTGATAAATTATTAAGTCTGATGAAGTCATTATGTATTTTAGACAATGTAGGACTTTTTATAAAATAGTGAATTTAAGTAGACATATTGTATATTTGACGAGGTTAAAATAAATTCCTTGTCGCAGTCGCTTTCTAATAATGACTGGAATGAAAATGCAAAACTCCTTTTTTCCCTCTCGTAATTTTTTACATTTTTTAGTAGTACCTACCTAATTAATAATCAATTTAAGTGAATTAAATTAAATTAAGTATTAATTCAAACAATTTGGGTATTCGAATGACCTACGTTACAAGTATTTTATGAAAATTATATGATGACCTTCAGGTCGGTACAAAGTTAATAGATAAAATTAATTTTCCGCAGTATTGACATTTACATTAAACAGTTATTTATAACTATCGAATCGATGACGTTTAAATATTTGAAATGCTGTCATCCACTTTCTGCCATCTATACGTAATCTACGCATTCTTTTCCCATAGTCACTTACCTTGGCTTAGTAAAAATGTAAGTCAATGATACTTATCTGTACATTATAATAAAACGATTATTTACGAGATGCTTGCGTTATACCTCGTTGAGAATTCTATTCTTTATGTGAGGTTAATTGTTAAATAATTCTGTGCTTTACAAGCTATGACTGAGTAATTTTAGGCATGTAACATGTATGTAATTTTCTAGGTGTAATAATATAGACACATTATAAAACTTAATAAGAAACGAAACGACTGCTACATTATGTGTTAATATACCTGTTACTCTTTTAGTCGTTAATTTCTGCCATCACCGCGAACGTGCCTAGTTTTTACCGTTATTGTAGTCCCGACTCTTTTCTGTTTTTTAGGTACAGCCATGTTAATAGAAAATGGATAAAAATTAGGACTTGACCATTTAGAGATATAATAAATTGAAACAAGCTTATGTATTTTCGTCATCTACTATTTAATAGAGCATGCTGTAATTAGGAATTAGTAAATATTGATCTATTGACAATGAAAAACAACAGCGACGGTCTCCTTTCTTGGAGATTGTGAAGGGAAATGTCAATTCATGATAGTTCGTAGCATTTTAGAATTATCCTAGGAGTGTACTAACAACTTGTAAAAAGATTACGTTAAAGATTTTGTTGAGCTTAATTAATGTTTATAGGTATGGTATATTTTTCTGATTTCGGAATAATTCATATGAAATAAAATTATTTAACAATATTAAACTGAAATAACACAACAATTGAGTTACAAATTAATTTATTTCGGTATACTGAACCTATATATTACTTCACTTGATAAAGGAAGATTATATTTTCTCTAAATATACTTAGTGGCTTTTTACACGTTTATAGAAAACTGATGATGAGAACATGAAACACAAAAATGGTGTGGTAGTTGTTAAGACACATGATCAACATTTTAAAAATATTTTCAATTTTGTTGCACTTTCGGTTATAACGGAAGTTTATACCAATTTCTTATTTCTGTTTTAAACTGAGTTAATTTTTGAATTAATTTTTACCACTATAGATATAATATATAAAATCACAAACGAATGCCAAAATATGCAATTTTTCATGAGCTTTCTTTTCTATTAAGCTTTATGTATACCTAAAACACCTTAAAAAGAAATTATAGACGAATTACTGAAAAAAAAGAAACGTGATTTTCGCCAAATTTTCATCTTTTTATTGNCCGCCGTAGTCCGGAGGGACTGCCCGCCCACCAGCATTACTGGCTGGTGGAAATGGAACACCCAAAAGTTTTATGTTTTTTTTAATGGTGTCATAAAGTTGTAACTGCACTTAGGCATTAGTAAAGCAGTCTATTGTTAGCAGTTTTATTGTGTGAGTTGCCACTTTAGTTGACTCAGAGTTTAGAAGCAGTATTTTATCCGTTTCTCACTCTACCACCCATCTGAAATTTTTCTTCTATTGCATTATTCTCGCGTTCTAACGTGGCGTAAAAGCAACTTACAGACACCCTTCTGTAGGGGTTGATTTATTGATGATGTAGGTACGTTGAAATAGAAGTCACTTTCGTGGAAGGAATTTTTCGATTTTGCGTATAGATATTTTCGATTAATCGGATATTAAGATGCTTGCAAATGTAATGTTGATACATTTGTTATTGTAATTGCTAGATGATATAAAAGAGAAAGTAGCAAAACAACAATTCGCATACACGCTACAAATAAGCATTAATTAGAATAAGAATTCGATTATTTGGAATTAGCATACCATGCATATATTATATCATTTAAATAAACATGCAAACTATTCTTGAGGTAATAAGGTGTAAGTCACGTGTATTTTGCAATATCTATCTATCTATCTATCTAGGTAGTACCCACGGGTAGTAGTACCAGCGCCTAATACTCGTTCGTTGTTCGATTCATTACAGGTGGATAGCATTGAAATACTTATGTATGAGACGGTGTTAATGACTTTAGTTAGAATATAGCAATAACTGACCGCCGCGGGCCAAGCTACAAATAAAGAGAAGTGCGCATGGATGTTGTTTCGTAATTTTTTTTCAGCAAATTCCTCTTTAAGTTGCATAACTGCTTAAATTAACTTTCATAGAAGCTTTGTTTGGAATGGTATGGTGTTTGATTTGGAAAATAATACACAGAAAAAAATAAAGTCAGAAACTAATGAAATAAGACATTTTAATGTCTAATTTCAGTAATTTTTATTAGTAAAAATATTAACTTACGTAATATGTGTAATATAATAGGTATATAAAATGTAAATTCTAGGCGGTAGAAACATGTATAACTAAAGAGTAGAAAGAAACTAAACTAAAGAAAAATGGTGATTCAATTAAATGAGAAAGTTATTTTCAACTGTTACAAATTTGTCATTACTTTTGCACAACTCATTTGTAATCAGTTCGACTTGCGATTATTAGTTATTAATTCGTTTGGCTCGCGATTCATATTTTCGAAATTTTTAATATCAGGGTGATATTTAAAATGGCGAGTACCTACGGCGTCAGAATGGAGACAAAAAGTAGTTTTTTAGATTATCCCTACTTCTCTCCCGATTAACAAGACTCTTCTAAATTAACAGGAACGCAGTCTATCTAGTAGGTATTTTGGTATATATCTTTATGATTGCGGTGGGTCAATTATTCATCGAAAGACAGTGTAGGTTGAGATACAGTTGATTGGTCCGGGTAAAAAGGAATTTGAGCAGCCCCGACTTCAATTTATTTTGAGAAGCAATAGAAATAATAGTTATAATTATGATGATAGTGGTAATAATGAACATTGACTTCCGCCTTTAAAATCTGTTTGCAGAATTAAAATCGCACTATCCCGAGTTCACACATCATTGAAATTTGCTGAAATTAGTAGGTACGGAAAACTTCAAATCTCTATAGTAGAAAATGATATTAATTTAAAAAGAAAACGATAAATTTTCCAGTTTTTCTCGATTTTCTTTGTTAATATTGATTCGATCGATTAGATCAAGATCTCAAATTGTTTTTATTCACTACATTTGTAAATTAATTTCAAAGATACTGCTGCTTTAGTTTACATTTTATAAGCAAGAAAGTGTATTTTTTTGCATTAGTTGTTTAAATTTTAACTAATTAATGGTTCAGAGTTGGAAGCATGCTAAAATAATACTGTATTTAAAGTGATCCCGCAGTTGGTTTCCTGTTTTCCTTTTGTCACCAAAAAAACTTCAGTGATTGATCTTCAATACTACAGTGACTTCCTTAAAAATTCTGATGGATTCGTCTTACCTCCCGGCGTAGTCTGTGGGGGAAAGAAACACTCAAAAGTTTTTTTTTTGTGTTTAGTAACCCTATTTTATTTTTCTAACTACATACTTTCGTAAAGCATATTGAAATGGTATATAATTTGTAATTAATAAGGATCAAAAAACGAGAAACAAAGATGTGAACTTAGAAACACAACATTGATAACTGTTTAATGACGTTTATATTTAAAATTCCTTAAATTATTATAGCTGCGTTTAGAACATTTATTATTATTTGATAGTATTTCATCAACAAAGTACGTATAAGTAGTTGTAACAATTTATCAAGAACTAATTTTTACTCTTAAGAAATGTAATAACATAATGGTAAAATTATTGCTAAATTCTTAAATATTAGGTATCTGCGTTTAGAAAATTGGAAATGCTATACGGATATATAAAATTTTCAATTTTTTCATTTTGTTGTGAAAAGTGATTTTTATGCTTCAATGATGTCAATTATTTTCTAATCGTATTAACTTTGGTAACTGGTTTTACACCTGATCGACCTCAATTAACGATATGCTACAGGTAATTTTTCTTTTTACAATTTTGATTAACTTTTACTGTTAGTACCATTTTACCTGAATAAATGTTGATGGAAAGTACACATAATGTTTTTACGACAAACGACGATTTTTCATTTTTGTTTTATTATAATACCAGTAGCACGAATAATTTTGATTTTTGTCTTTAAATTCTGATTTACAGACTAACAGCCTATTTAATTTATGCTTTCTTTTTTACTTCTGCACATGAAAAATTAACGAAAATGTTAAAAGCCAGCCTCTAGAAATAGTTAGTCCAAGATAATTCTGATTTAATTTACCTACACGTATTTCAGAAGAATTTTTTTTATATACTACAATGTAACTTATTACTGACGGCTACCTGGAGTGTTAACCTTTGACAAATTTTTGCTTGAGTAATATACAGTGTGTATACTTAAGTGGGCAGTATATGGGCAACTTTTATTATTAATCCTACGGAAAAAAGTTATTTTTTTATAAAAAGTCTTGCATGGTCTGAAATACATAAAGACTACAAGAGACTTAATAGTTTATCAGTCATATACAAGTTTTAGCACAAAATATGAAGTTTGTGTAACAGTGAAGTACTTTATTTCTGAAATAATGACAAATAAGACATTTATAATGCAAATTTGATCAAAGTCGTATTATTTTAAATGCGCATGCGCCTGTTTTCACTCATATGGGACAAAACTATTGTTTTTGTGTGCTGATTTATGCTGAGGACTATAAACTTTTTTGTACTGATTTGCATCAAGGATCACCTCTTGCAGGAATGAAATTGATTAAACAATATCTTTATTGACTGACAGGTACCACTTTCGTCTGCGATCACACCCTGACTCTTACACACTAAACAATCGCTTCACCTGGTTAAAGGTGTGTGACGCATGCGCATAAAATAAATCATAATTCAACAAAAAATATAAAATTGTACAACTATGAAGAAATATGCAAAACCATAATTTTGACAACCGATAGATATGGTTGGATATTTGTAACTACTTTTTTTAATTCTCAAGAACTTTTCTTTATAAAGACTTTTGCGATTTAAAAAAAGGTACTTTACTGTTACACAAATTTCATATTTTGTGCTAAAACTTGTATATGACTGATAAATTATTAAGTCTGATGAAGTCATTATGTATTTTAGACAATGTAGGACTTTTTATAAAATAGTGAATTTAAGTAGACATATTGTATATTTGACGAGGTTAAAATAAATTCCTTGTCGCAGTCGCTTTCTAATAATGACTGGAATTAAAATGCAAAACTCCTTTTTTCCCTCTCGTAATTTTTTACATTTTTTAGTAGTACCTACCTAATTAATAATCAATTTAAGTGAATTAAATTAAATTAAGTATTAATTCAAACAATTTGGGTATTCGAATGACCTACGTTACAAGTATTTTATGAAAATTATATGATGACCTTCAGGTCGGTACAAAGTTAATAGATAAAATTAATTTTCCGCAGTATTGACATTTACATTAAACAGTTATTTATAACTATCGAATCGATGACGTTTAAATATTTGAAATGCTGTCATCCACTTTCTGCCATCTATACGTAATCTACGCATTCTTTTCCCATAGTCACTTACCTTGGCTTAGTAAAAATGTAAGTCAATGATACTTATCTGTACATTATAATAAAACGATTATTTACGAGATGCTTGCGTTATACCTCGTTGAGAATTCTATTCTTTATGTGAGGTTAATTGTTAAATAATTCTGTGCTTTACAAGCTATGACTGAGTAATTTTAGGCATGTAACATGTATGTAATTTTCTAGGTGTAATAATATAGACACATTATAAAACTTAATAAGAAACGAAACGACTGCTACATTATGTGTTAATATACCTGTTACTCTTTTAGTCGTTAATTTCTGCCATCACCGCGAACGTGCCTAGTTTTTACCGTTATTGTAGTCCCGACTCTTTTCTGTTTTTTAGGTACAGCCATGTTAATAGAAAATGGATAAAAATTAGGACTTGACCATTTAGAGATATAATAAATTGAAACAAGCTTATGTATTTTCGTCATCTACTATTTAATAGAGCATGCTGTAATTAGGAATTAGTAAATATTGATCTATTGACAATGAAAAACAACAGCAACGGTCTCCTTTCTTGGAGATTGTGAAGGGAAATGTCAATTCATGATAGTTCGTAGCATTTCAGAATTATCCTAGGAGTGCACTAACAACTTGTAAAAAGATTACGTTAAAGATTTTGTTGAGCTTAATTAATGTTTATAGGTATGGTATATTTTTCTGATTTCGGAATAATTCATATGAAATAAAATTATTTAACAATATTAAACTGAAATAACACAACAATTGAGTTACAAATTAATTTATTTCGGTATACTGAACCTATATATTACTTCACTTGATAAAGGAAGATTATATTTTCTCTAAATATACTTTTTACACGTTTATNTAAGCTTTATGTATACCTAAAACACCTTAAAAAGAAATTATAGACGAATTACTGAAAAAAAAGAAACGTGATTTTCGCCAAATTTTCATCTTTTTATTGTAGGTATTTTTGATACCAAAAACAGCAAAATAATTTTTCAACAGGGTATTCCGATGGGAAATTTAATTTCTTACAGAAAAATATTGTAAAAAACCGTTAGTGCATTATTTTTGTTATTATCGTGAAAATGCTAAAAAAATGAGCTTTTTCGATTGGGTCTCATATTTAGTAGTATTTTGTGATATCATTTTTAGGTGCTGAACTAACATATTTAACAATAAAACATATGGACGCAATTGTTCCTTACTAAAGCCCCTATTCAACAACTTATAAATACGGTTCTAAGATTGGACCGTGAAAATGCTAAAAAAATGAGCTTTTTCGATTGGGTCTCATATTTAGTAGTATTTTGTGATATCATTTTTAGGTGATAAACTAACATATTTAACAATAAAACATATGGACGCAATTGTTCCTTACTAAAGCCCCTATTCAATAACTTATAAATACGGTTCTAAGATTGGACGTTGAAAATTTTTTAGACTAGGTAATTAATCCTGTGCGAATTAAATAGTTCATGATACCGTTAGACGGTGCTCCTGCACACATTTCCAATGGAGTAGCAGAATTTTGACTCATCGTTTTGGAAGTAGGTGGTTTGGTAAATTGGGCCCATCGTTGTATCCACCTAGGAGCCTAGATGTAACACCATTAGATTTTTTTTGTTTGAGGAAACATTAAAGCGCAGGTCGACTGGGCATCAATTGATTTAAAAAAAGTAATTGGAAGAAAGGGTAAGAAATGTTTTTTAACAGTTTGGAACAACAAGAAATTGAAAAAGTTACTATTGAAGGTCATCTCAGGAGAATTGAAAAGTTCTTGATTTTTAAAATTTTTTTTGAACACTATAAATATCGACAAAAATAACTACTTGGGATCAAATACTATCAAGTAATTCAGTTGTGGTAAAAATTTGGTTTATTAACTGTACGAAGTTATCTTACAGAACATATTTTTAAATACAAAATGATGATGATCGATTATTTTCGGATAGGGTCATGTTAAAAACATAACCTTAAATAAACGAATAAATTCAATGGTATAATAAAATACAGAGTGCTTTGTTTAAATTAAAGAAGTTGATATCAACTTCTATTATAACCGGAAGCGCTATAAAATTGAAAATATTTTAAAAATGTTGATTATGTGGCGCAACTATTAAATGACTTTTTTTAAGTTTTCCTGCCGACAGTTTACTGGCTTAGGGTATAGATGCAATATAGGTGTATTAAGATTAAGAAGTTTTAGGGTAGTGTCTTTTTAAATACAGATTTATTTCTAACGATTCGCTTCGTAAAGTGACATAACATAAATTGAATTGTAGAAATCAGATCATTTTAAGTTGGACACATTTTTCAAAATCGGTCTGATGGTTTTGAAGATGTAAATCTGGGAATGAACCGCATTTTGATTGCTGTGGCCTTTTTTTACAAAGAAATGTACATACAACGTCCTATTTGTTTTGGATGAATTAAAATCCTGGAATCGGTGTATAGCTTGAATACGACAGAAGTAAAAAATATTCAAACAAAAGTATTTCCTAATCTGCGAGATCCGTGGTTTAGGAAGTATGTACAAGTCAACTTAATTTTTTTCAACTCAACTCTTTTCTAAAATTACATTTTTGAATTAATTAATGTTGCAATCAATACACAGTTTTTTGTAGTGCAATTTGGAAGAATTGAAATTTTTTAGATTGAGATTTACTTTTTAGTTAGTGTCAAATACTTTGTGCTTCAGATTTTCTATAAACCTATTTAATTTTTCTAAATTTCTTTCCACAATAGCTACTTTGTTTTAAATGGAACAATTTTACTATGTCATATTTATTTATCGAAAGAAGGTCTTACAAATACGTTGTTTATATCCATTTTTAGCCTTTTTATCGATTTAAATAGGTCCTTTTTTGTTTTTTGCTTCTGCAAATAAGAAGCTTCCAAGCAAAACAAACCTTCTGCAGGTATAACAATTTTTATTGATGCTTCAAGTTTGGAATGGGATGACGTAATGTTTGTAAGGAGGATCTGCCTCGAGCGAAAGATGAGGTAACACCAATTTATCGGACGACTCGATGAACTTTGGGTGTGTAGCAAAAAAGTGATTTTCAATAGGTAACTATTGTTTACAGGTGTTATAAACGTCATGGTCCTTGCAAATATCAAATGTAAAACGTTCGGTTAATGTAGATTTCTGTTCTTCTCGATCAAAGCAATATTGGAGTTTGAATTTATTTTATTTAAAAAACCACAGCCAACGTTTCGCCCAGATTGTAGGACTCTTTCAAGCCTAGTTTTATTTAGTCAAAACTGTAATACCGGTGGAATTTGGTTAAATGACTTGCTCAGAGATCAACATATTCGTTGTAATGATAAAGATTTTTTGTATAGATGTTACCGGAAATGTATGAAATCCGTCATTGTATACAATTCCTAGGAAATGTATATAGCCGTAAAATCGCTCGGAAATGAGTGAAATAATAATCATACTAGACATATTCTTTAGGAAATCTATACATTTCCTAAATAACAAACGGAAATATATTACAGGGAATACTAAACAGGCAATAATACGGTAGGCTGTTTGGAGCCTAAGATACCTACAGTCGACTCTCGTTAATTCGAAACTCGAGGGACTCTTAAAATATTACGAATTATCGAGTGTTTGAAATATCAAATGGTTCGAAATTTTTGAGAGAAAATAACTAAAATGAAACAAACCAATTCATGCGGAAGTGTGTGTCAAACTAATTATAACAAAAACAAAAGCTCGATGATACGATGATACATGTTTGAAATTGCCTCAAAATGTATGTATGTACTTACAATCTTTCTGTCTCTTTCTTTCTGCAACTTTGAATTGTAGAGTGTTTGACGCCGATAAGTTCGAATTAACGCGTCATTTTGTTACGTAGCAATGATTTTTTCGTTCGATTTACCGAGTGCATAAAAATGTATTGGGTTAGTTCGAAATATAAAGAGATTTTGTAGGGAACTTGTGATAACTTCGAATTATCGCAGGTTTGAATTAACGAGAGTCGTCTGTATATCCATTGGCGACGTTATTGTATGGTTATTAGGTATATTTATGACAGACTGGAGTTTTCGAAGGCAGGCTGTTATGTTAGATGTTGGGCGCGGAGATCATAATGAAGCATACTTTTCGAAGACATTTTTCCAACATATCACCAGGGCACTCTAGCCTGACATAAATATACCTAACAACCATACAATAACGTCACTAATGCATATACATCTCCAAACCTAACCTAACCAAACAATAACGTCACCAATCCGTATACATCAGGCGATCGCACTAGATACTCAGATAACTTTTATTCTCAGTTTACTAACGTGGTTTATTCATTTTATACACAGAAAGCATTAGTTTTAAAAATTCCCTGTACAATATCGGAATTTCATACAATTCCAATGTGTACATTTTCCAGGATATGTGTGTTAAAAAATTTTTTAAACAATTTTTTATAGATTTCCTAAATAGCCTCGGAATTGTATACAATTCCTAGATTTCATACATTTCCGGTAACATAGATAAAACTCTAAAAACTAACTAACATAACAATTGTTTTAAAATAGTTTTTCGATTAAAATAATAAATAAATAATAATAAATTACGTGGCAACGGTTATATACAAGCATTTCAAAAAACAACAGTTGCTGAAAAAGACCAACAACCTGAGCGAAACGTAGGCTGTTGTTTTTTAAATAAAATAAATTTAAAATCCAATATTGTTTTGATCAAAAAGAATCGAATACAAAATAGGGGAAGAAGAATAAATTCAATGTAGATTTCTGCATTCATGCCCGCTCTTACATTATAACTGTGTTTTCGTTTGGCATTTTAATTAACCTGGGCCTAGTAACATAGTATTATTGTCCCATATTTTGTACCAATACGAGTTTACAAACGACTTGGTACATGTATGTATGTAGACGCAATCGCTAACTATTCCATGTGGATACTCCCATAAGGGTTTGGCTGGGTAGGTAGTTTAGGCCATTGCTTAGCGTTCGGGAGGACGCCGGTTCGATTCCGGGTCCGTCTGCCTTGATCCAAGTTTTTCTGTGGTTTCCTTGGATCACTTAGGCGAATGCTGGGGCAGTAATATTCCACAGATAATCTTTCATTCTCTTCTGTCTTCATTTCGTCCGTCTCAACTTTCTCAGCCGAACCACCACCCACCCATTCCCACGATTCCTGAAAGCAGGCTGAAGAGGGCCTTCCGCCCTACCTTCCGGTATAGTCCGGAAGGATTGCCCGCCCACCAGCATTACTGGCTGGTGGGAATGAAACACCCAAAAGTTTTTTTTTTTATAGTTAGCATGCTTTCAAAATATTCGGACTACGTGTTCGGATGTTATTACCGAGTATATTTAGGAATTAGCGTTTTACTATTACGAGAATTACTACTAGTAATTAGTACTATTAGTAAGCATGTTCTGTATTCATTTTCGAGATTTCTAACTGACGTTTCGTTTACAACCGTAGCAGGGATTCTCAGGGGTATTCTGGTGGTTGTCTCAGTCGAAGATGTCTCGCAGGTCGCTTCGTGATAGTACTACGTATATTTTGCCGGAACCTTAATGTTAATAGTAGGTAAGGAATTGTAACATAAAATGTAAAAAGTCAGTTAATTCAACAAGGAAATATTTAATGAGACTAAGAATTCAAGACAGATATTGTAACTCACTTATTTTTAGAAGAGGAAAAAAAAGTAGAAAATAGGATACAGTAACACGCTTTTTTAATGCGTTGATAAGATGGATTTCACGTATAGGAATATAAATATTTTGCCTGCAACACTGACGATCAGGTTCTGTCCCCAGCCGATACATATTTACCATAAAATTCGAACGTAACTTACCGATTATTATATTTCTGGAGGATCCTTTTTTCCTGTCCTGTAGTATATTTATAGAAAAAGTTAGTAACCTGAAACAAAAGAAAAGAAAAATAAAATATTTTATGAATACTTTTGTTTAGAAATTTGATAACGTCGTATGCAATGGATGAATCAAAACTAAACAGGGGATGAAAGTTTTTCTTTTTAAATTACTGCCGACGCTTCGCCCTAAGTTGTTGGAAACTATATGTTGTGGATATTATGTACTATTTGGAAGTTATGATATACATATAGATAAACGTTTAAGATAGAGTTTTTATTGCTTCATGATGATGTAAATTTTATAAGAAAGCTCAAATTAATATTTATCAAATCTAACTTCACTAGTTGTTATTATAACTCTTTTCGAACACATTTTTGTTATTCCATACAGAAAAAGAAAGTTAGCTATTGTGTTTCAACCGTTTTCAATTAGTTAGAGTAACCTAAATATGGATTAATTTTAGTATCATTGTTCGAGACCTCTAAGGACAAACGTGAGTGTCACGTTACAGTAAACAAGTTAACCTTAATTTTTCTTCGCTGAATGAAGTGCGGTACGACTTTTGTACCTTTGCCATTCGGTAGCGTCCGTCACACACTTGCAGATGCTTTTTTCGTTTAAATGAGATCTCTCTCATGAAAAATAAAATCATCTAGCGACAGATTTGACGGTCAATCGTAGGTTAATGTAGTAAATGTCAGTAAGGGGATAAATATTCGATGATTGAATAATGTCGATGAGGTGGGCCAGGTACGTGAATTTTTTAATTGCACATCGTTAGTTTAATTAATGGAAATCCCTGAAAAAAAACATTTGATTGCCACTAGGACGTAATACTTAACACGAATTATCAAATCACGGCTTTTGAAATTTCAATCCCGCATTGCTTTACACTTTATTGGTCCGCTTTTTTATTTGACGTTTGTTAGGGATGCTTTTTTAGGTTTTGTATTGATGTTCTTATATCTTAATGTTGTCTTTGGTATTTCCTTAAAGTCTAAGAGATATTATTCGGTAGTACTATTTAAAAGGAACAAGTCAGAATTGCCTATGGCGTGCTGATGCAATAGGATAAAAATCGCGATCCATATTTGACGATTTCGACAAATCTGACCAAGAACTTCTGATGATAAAAACAGAGATTAATTCCCAAACAGTTTTTTAATAGATTTGCGTTTAAAGGTATTCGATAAACGCGTTTTTCAGTTACTAGAAGGTTAGATTGAGTTGTTATTTACAACTGTTTATTATAGCTAAAAAATGTTTAACAACCTAGGCTGATTCTTCATTTTTGATAGCAACAAAAGAAAGTAAAATTAAAAATGCTTTTAAATGCGGAAATAAAAAATTTGTATGAAATGGAAGATATGTTTAATTACTCTTTTTCTTTAATTGAGAATAAAAATAGTTATATTAAAAATAAGACAAATTCTACTTACGCCAAACACGTCACTGAAGAAGGACATATTTTACATTTAAAAACTAAAGAAAAAAACTTACTTTACTTGAAAATTTGAAAATTAATAAATATAAAAAATTAGGTGTATTACTAAATGATCAAATCGAATGTAATAATTCCCTACTTCTAAAACTGTTTTGAACTACCCTAATAACACCGTATTTAAACACCTACTTTACTTTGTAATAGGTACTAGTAGTACGTACTAGAAGTCTGAGGAAGCCAAGAGTAACGAAACAATTGTTACTTGAGAAATAAAAGTGTGTGAAAATCTTGTTGTCATATTTTATTTATGTACATGGATTTTCATCAAGTAAAGGTCGAATCTATTCAATAAATTAAATACCATGATTAGTTAATTTCTTGGTGAGATAACTGTTAAGGTTAGTTAATATAAACAATATCTTTTCATTTACATTATGCTTAATTAATGTATACATTTTAGTAGGTACAGTGTATAGTATAGGAGCATACTTGCCTTTTTTAGTTCAAAAAGATTACTATTAGATTTGCCTTGACATATAGAGATAATTCATTAATACAATGTTCAATTTAATTCCTTTCGATTCTATTCAACCGGAAAAATGTGAAAATGCTGCAGTTTCATGGTATTACACAATATATATTATATCAAAAATGAAGTACCTAAAATACGGAATGAAATTTTGGAAAAGAGTATTGTGGTAATTCAGAGGAATTATTATACTTCAAAGAGAAAATTTGATACATTCAACTATTAATCTAAATTAAAACACCTTCTCGAAATTGCACTTTGAGTTTATATCGGAGGTACAAGCGAATTAAATTACTTTTTTCATCAATAATAATTGCTACATTAATTAGTATACCATAGCATTTCATATCAATGAATTGTCAATGACTATGCTAGTTAATTACATCACTACTCTTCGTGAGGAGAAAAAAAATGCATTTTTTCAGTGAATGGGTGGTCGTGTGGTGGTGATAGATGACAATTTTTTGCAGGATATGTTAATAAATAATGTGACTACAGAAAACTTTTTGATCAAGAATTAAAGGTTAACGCCGTAAGCAATTGTAGTTGGGCGAAGGCTCGAAGTGTGCTAATATATATTGAAAAATGATGCGTCAAATTACGTGTTGTGTTGGAAAATGCCATTTTCTGTAGCATAACAGTTATCATCATCATCAAGTGTAACCTTTACGTATTCGGATGACTGCGGTTGCACTAATATTTTTTAATCAAATTTTCAGGGCAGATTAATATTTATAAGGTCAGTTTTGACTAAATGAATTTATGTACCTATATATTGACAGCTAAGATAGGGGAATCAAACTTTTTGATGGTTTGTGTTTTGAAAACTTTTCCACTTATTACGTTCATCACTCTGGGGGTGAGCATAAGTATATATTTCTTGGCCTTCAGCAAAATAGTCGACAAATATTCCACTGTACGTGCAACATTCGATACTGAGAATATTGAAATGCCAGAAAATGGAGATGCTATCTTACAAAATCTGGAAAATGCGATTGAATAAGATATCTCTAATGAACCCGAAATAATCTAAATCCAAATATTGATAAAATATGTACATATATATTTATAAAGACACTTAGGTAGGTATTTAAGAAAAATTTCATAATGCTACATAAATGCCTTTCGTCATAAATAATTAAGTTTGAGTACCTTTTGAAAACTATATATTCCAATTTTGAGAAAATTCAAAATAAAAATTTTTTGACGTTAATTATTCGCGCCTCTATTAAGTCATATTTTGAAATCAACGAATACTTTCCAATTTGTGGTGCCCCACAGTGGCCATTCTAGATGTTTTTTACGTAGATTCCTTTTTGCAAAACTAACCTTATGTTAGTGTAAATCTACCGAGAATGTTTGGTAAAAATATATTGGTGGGACTGGGGTCATCCGAATGATAGAAGGCCACACTTCTGTGTTATATGTAAAACTGTAGAAAAATGACTTTTCCCAATTTTACACAAAATTGTATACATCGATTTTCAATTACGTCGCATTAAGCCCATTCCGAAGCTTGGACCAGTTACAATTGCTTATGTCTGTTGTCTGTTTTTCTCTTTTTTTTGTACATAAAATATTTTCAGTTTAAATTCATATTTGTAATGTTAAATAGTAGTTGGTGACAACAGGATAAGTTTACATTTTACCTGGGTATTCACAGAATCCTTATAAACTGCAAAGGAATGTTGTATAGCGATTGTGCTGGTATTTAAAATAGAGCTTTCTATATTCTTTGTTAATTCAATTCTAGTTATTCACCCCCGCTAGAATAATACTTAGCAGTTTTTCTGTTTATAGTTAGAGTTGCATGGTAACATTAAGAATTCACATTTTTCACATATTTCAACTCTTCAACAAGTCAGTTTTGCACCAGTAATCCACCCAAAATAGTTTTCATTGTCGGACGAATTAATAGTTGTTTTTAGTTTTATTTTAGACGTTGAAATTTATTTTTATTGATAGAATAGAAGTTCAAGTAAATGTTTTAAATAAAACAGTGACTTTTTATTCTTCAACGAAATCTCGATCCATATAATTAGTTGCACAATATTAATTTGGCGTGCAACGTACAACGTTTGTACAGTCTTACCCATTTTCAAATTGTCCAAAATTTCAATTGTACCTACAATCCTTATACTGTGGTTTTTGGGAAATACTTATAAATTCCTGTCTTGTTTCATTGGAAATGTTTGAATGAATTTGGTGGGTATTCGCAAGTACAGTAAATTATATGTAACACAATATTTCAAGCACTTACGGAAAAATTTGCTTGACTTTATTTTTGTCTCGGTGGTCTAGGTTCTTAGAGCAAGCAGCTTTTTCAAACTGTCCTTAGTTTCTAAGTTAGCTGTTTGTGAGTCGAATAAATAAATTATTCTTTATGAATTGCGTATTATATTTGAACAAAAGGTTTGTTTTTCTTTTAAGACACGTGTAGAAAGCACGTAGTTTTGTGTGAAATGCCTATTGTTGTGCGTTAGAAGAATACACAGTGCATTGTAAAAATGTCCATGCTAGTTAACCTATGAAAAAAGTGAAAGAATGGAAACTTCTGGCTACGTTTCAACGCAAAATCCTATTTAATAGCAATGCGGAAGGAAACTTGTAAAAAGTAGGTTTAAAATATACAATGCTGGACTTATTAGCCATTTATTGTTTATTCATTGCATATTTTCCTTGAACGAAGGAAAGTTGAAGTGAAATAATGTAGCGACATAATGAAAACTTTACTTAAAACTAGTCACGTCCACACATCAGTTATTGTTAGATTTTAAATGGGTATCAGAAATAATTGAGTGATAGATATGACGGCTCAAAGAGTTTTTTTGATTGCCACCTTGACTAAACCTTTTTTTATTGTATCTCACTAGTGTGAAATATTTCTTGTAAAACGAATTACTTAATACGAATATACGGTACAGTTTTCTTATTCTTTTGGTTCGGTTTCTAGCGGAGCATGTGCATGTAGAGTTTAGCTTTATTATATTACTGGCTTTTCCCGGCGGCTTCTCTCGCAGAAATTAATATTGTTTCTCTATAAAACCTTTTAACTCCCAATTCCCCTTACAACGTTTCAATTTTATGTAATGTCGCCATCTTAGATTTCAAATACAAACGTAGCAACAACATTTCATCCTTAAGGGTTGATTTTTAAAAATTGCCAAAACACGTATTTGCTTAATTTCAACAACGAGCAACGTTCGAGTAAATCCGAGTACAAATAAAATATACCCCGTGGAAACGTTGCAACCACTTTTCATGTGAATAATAATATCAAACAGCATATATACGAAGTTTCAAGTAAATTTAACCACAAATAAAGTATGTACCGAACAAAAATTACAACACCTTTTTACCCCTCTTTGGACGTTGAATTTTTTAAAATGTCGGGATAGGTCGTTTAGAAATTAAACGAGAGACCATTAAGACTAAGTTTCAAATAAATCTGACAAAAAACAAATATGCAATAAAACCCCTTTCAGCTTCCTAAAGAGGTAGAATTTTGTAAAATGTTGAAGTAGATATGTATGTCACTAACTTTATAGTAAGCATTAAAGCCAAGTTTCAGGTAAATCTGACTATAGATAAAACACAATACTTAACCATAGACAACATTACGTTTAGCTGTTAGTTGCGTTTTGTTCTTCCATGTCAGTTGCGTTTTGTTATACCATTTTATCAAATGAACGGCTAGACTGATGTTTTGACTGATAAATTTTTCGTTTTGCTGTCGGTTGCGTTTTGTCATTCCATGTCAGTAGCGTTTACATATACCACGTTTTTCCCGTGGAACGTGATAAAAAGTATCCTATGTCCGTCGCCTGGTTCTAAGGGACCTCCCCATCAATTTTCAGCCAAATCGGTTCAGTCGTTCTTGATTTATAAATAGTATAATTAAAACGACATTCTTTTATATATAGGTGTAACTTTAATTGTGCTGCCTATTACGATTAGCCTGTAAAAAATCCGGTTCCTTAATAAAATAGTAATGAAATTGTATTATTTTACTTGAAACTAGAATTAGTTAATTTATAATTCCCACTATGTTAAATTAAAAGTGTAAAATCGCCAAAGTACCTTTAACTATTGATCGACTTTCAAATGACTTTAGTCCTCCCTACGTTCAGAACTAGTAACTTCGTCAGAACTTGACGATTTCAAATAAAAGGGAAGTTTATAAGTTGAGATATATTGTCTACTTGCAAGGTAGTTTAAAATGAGAAATATATCTCCGTGTGATCTTAAATATTAATTCTAATTTTACCGTTTATTTTAACGCTCAAGTGGTTTTCAATGTCACCTGTTCGTTTTCAGAAACTGATTTAAGTTGTTTGTTCTTTGTTTCCTTTAGTACATGAAACAACAACAAATGGTTTCATTCACTTAAACTAAATTGCAATATTTAATATTTGAAGGTTGTTTATGTATATAGATACTAATTCTTGGGTAAGAATTCTTTTGTTATTTTCATTTCCCAGCAGGTAGAGCATTTCATATTTTCTATAGTTCGGAACATTTTTTTTTTATGTATTTTACCCTGTACGTACTTTCCCTTACTAGGGCAACTTTAGAAACTTACTAAGTAATTAACGTTTAAGAAAATGAAATATTGAAACAAGGTTTCAAGAACATAAAAATTATACCAATAAAAACATAACTGAAGTTTGGGAACGCTTCTAATAGCTTACAATTGTTTTAAGTTGTTGAGCTCCTGAAAATGCTCTAACAAACAATTATTGTTAATGAAAATTTATTTTAATTTTTAATTTTCCTTTCCCACTACAAATTACCTCAAATTAATGAGGAAAAATTGTTGCTGTTGTCACACCCTTACCGGGAATCGAACCCGGGACCTTTGGCTTTACACACAAATGCCCTGACCACTAAGCTATGAGAGGTAACAACAGCAACAACGACAAACTGTACTTATTAGGGCACAAATCTGTCGAACTAAGTATATTAATACTAATGAACCATTTTGACATTTAATAGGGGTTGATATTATTAATGAAAATTCATTTTTATTTTTAAATTTCCCTCTATAAATTACCTCAAATTAATGAGGAAAAATTGTTGCTGTTCTCACACCCTCACNTTTAAATATGTGTATACAGTTTATCTTAACTATGTACTTGAGGAAAAATTGTTGCTGTTCTCACACCCTCACCGGGAATCGAACCCGGGACCTCTGGGTTTACGCACCAATGCTCTGACCACTACGCTATGAGAAACAATTATTGATTTGGTAAATCTAATAATATTTCACAGTATATGTAGAAGATTGTTTTAATGCAACTATTGCTGTTTTGTCTGTTGGATTATTATCATTTATAATAATATTGAAACATAATTTAAATATAGGTATCTATATTTAAATATGTGTGTATGAATATATGAGTATGTCTTTATTGTGTTAGCAGAGTTAGTTGATTTGTAATTTTAATACTGATGCCATCTTCTATTCTAACTCTTCCATTGCTCCCAGAGTGACTAGCTAATATCGCTCTTTTTCTACGAGCACCCTACAGGCGTCAAGCTGCGTGTTATTACCAAACGTGATGTCATGTGAAATATGACCTTCACCTTTTTACTTATTCAGATGGTACCGACAGGAATTAAGTGTGTATTCTTCTGTTTTAGATAATTAATATGAGAAACGATAATATTTTTTTAGATATACCTATATCTATAGCAAAACTGAATACTACAATCGGGAAATAATTAATATAAAGACCATATACTTTTTTTAAGGATGTTTGGGAGGTATGTCAAACTGCTACGAGACAAATAAAAATTTGGAAAAATATTCCTCATTCAATTCTAAAACTCTTGTAAAAATTACAAATCGATTCACTAAACCGTTAAAAAGTTATTGAAATTTTAAAGAATTGTAATTTTACACGTCATTTTATGGAGATTCGTTGACCGAACAGATTAAATTTATTTTTATTAACAGAAAAAAAGCTACCAGAAATTTCAAACTTTTATAATAAGTAACTTGAACTCTGGAGAATCACTTTAGCGTAAGGTTATTCAAATTCACTAAATGGTTATCGAGGAAAAAATGAAAAATTAGCTGAAAATCTCGTTTTTACTTGATAATATAATGATAATATTTATAATTGTCTGAAATAAATGCAATTTTAAAGTTTTAATTATTATTTAAACATATTAAAAAGTTTTACGCTCATTATTAATAAAGATTGAAACTAAATATTTTTTTGTTTCGAAGTTGAAATCAAGGCATATTCACTGCCAAAAGTCAGTTAAAAATTTTCCATATTATTCGTTATTTCTTATTTTATTCAAAGTTTTTGGTTAAATTCCAAATTTTCTCTCAAACCGTATACTTTTTTTTAATATAGATATTATTTATTTACCTCATGATATGCTGCAAAACCTAATTAATCACGAATTTCTAATTTTATGCACTCTTGTCTCTGATTGTACCTCCCAAACATCCTTAAACACAGGATGTCGAAATAGGTGTCTGCACTTGACAGATTAAACCTAGGTCTACTTAGGAGTAGCATTTTTAAGAATTGTTACATTTACTACATAACTTTGTGTTATGTTCTGTAAGTGCTTTTATTAAGCGAATCAATAATTCTAAATGCAAATAAAAATTGTAATAAGTACTGTTATAGAAGCAATATAACGAAACTATGGGCTTGTTGCGTCGACAAATGGCAACGGTACCATTAGCTGTCGCGAAGAGCGGACAGCGTGATCCGATCGGTACCCTTATAGGAACTCTTTTGGTATTTGAAAGGCAAGGTTAACAACAACGACAACAATAGTAATCACAACCATAGCCTGCCATCGCTAATATACAGGTTGGTCCCTAAAGAGAATAAGAACTATCCTTTAATGAGCATGAAACACAGATTTTTGGAAGCAGTTTCATAGACTTTTCAGATGATAATTTAAAATTGTTACTATTATGAAATTAAATATGGAAAAGAAAGAAAACTGCCATAAACTAACATATTAAACTCTTGTTATTTTAAATTTGGGGAATAATCTATTTGGGTAACTTTTTACAAATACCAACACAACTTTCGTATGTTTTGGGAAATTACAAGCACAAAATCGGGAAACTCAATAGGGTTGTAGATTAATTTTGGACTCCCTTGGAAAGTAATTAAAATATCATCTAATTTTGCGATCCAATTAATTTATAGGGAGCATCTCGAAAAAGTTTGTTTCCCAATGCATTATTACTTTTATTGATTAAAGCAATGATCCGTTTTCTATTGTATTAGAATTCGCATATTTTGCTATTTAACTTAAGAGGGCTAGTTATTAAGAGATTGGAATTGTTTTTTTTTTTATGCGGCATATATATATTTGCACAAATATTAACAAAAGTGTCTAAGATACTCTGCTGGTATGTACTTATTTTTGGAAACCATGGAAACAAAAATAATGAAACTAATACGAATTGAATCGATGAAGTTATTAACTACATACTAATACAGGAAAATACAAAGCAAAGGAAATCCTTAGCGCGATTATTTATTGTGGCTTAATAAGCCTGTTGTAATCAAAATATTGTGTGATTTCTGCGAAAACAGTGAGCTTTAACCAGACATTAAAGGAGAGCTTTAAGTAGAGAAGATTGAAGGTTTTATATTTTCGTTTTTTATTTAAATTCGCGATTTTCTGTTACCAACAAACTTTTTTACAGGTACGTTCGATGGGAAAAAATTCACGCTATTATTCATTTAAATATGTGTATACAGTTTATCTTAACTATGTACTTTTTTGCATTGTTTCTTAATTATCTTATACTTTTAGTTATCTATCTTTAGTTATAATTCGTATATATATCCTAAGTGATATTATAAATGCGAATGTAAGTTTGTTTGCTTGTTAATTACCATTTTACGCCTTAACTTCTAGACCGATCATCATGAAATTTTGAACGCATATTGTTAGGGCACAGGAAAGGACATAGGGTGCCTTTTATCCAAGAAATACTGTTTCTGAGGGATAGAAGAAATTATTTTTATCTCGATAAAGGACAGTATTGACTGTCATTCTACGCAAAGTGTATGTTTAACTAACAGAATTATAAACTTTAGTTTTATCTTGACTTAACAACAAATTTATCAAATTATTGCATTTTCGATTATCTTTGACACGTATTTCGGACAAAGCCGTGGGTACCTGAGTAAAAATTATTCTTTTCAATTTCACTCTACCGAATTAAGACCAAACTATCTCCATAAATTCCTATAAAATATTACCGGAAAAGGTGGAAACAGTACCGTATTCAGTATGAAAAGAACACGGATACAGCACCGATTGCTTTCGAGGAAGCTACAAAAATACCACCGAAAGAGCAGCGCATTTATACTAAAAAAGCGTCGAAAGAGATACTAAAATTTGAATATATATATATATATGGACAGTCGAGCTTCGATAACTCGAACTGCGATGTGACACATAAAAACTTCGAGTTATCAAATAATACTTCTTTAATTAGTATTTCTTTGTGAATGAACATTTATGTATTTATTTCAGTAAAAATTGGTTAAATGTTACATAAGTGCCTTAATATCTATGCTTTTCAAAGGAATAACAAAAATTATGAAACAGTACTATTTTTAATTAACCCCCGGATATAGGTAAGGTCTGCTTTCTTACCGATTTAAACCACTCTAAAACTGCTTGGTCTACATTTTTATACACAGGCTTTTTTTAGCCTCTTGATACTCCCACTTGCACTATCATTTTCCACTGCGGTGATAATTGAGTGCTTATTCTTTAAAATAGTAGACACTGTACTTGTCGGAATACCATACTTCAAAGCTACATTTATATTTCTTGAGCCACTTTTCACTTCCTTTATAAGCTTAAATTTTTCACCAACAGACAATGTTTTTAAAGTACGTTTTGATGACATATTAACACACGCAAAAATGTCTTTAATGTAATATATAACTGAAATAGGCACAGTATTTTTTACTTATTGTTAGTAGTAACTAGTAAGTCAAACAAGTGAACTTAGCAAGCGCAGAAACTGAACT
>NW_020438933.1:197982-219548 GCF_000699045.2 Agrilus planipennis
TTTCTTTTTCACTTTTACCTTTTTTTTACAAGGTGGAAGTGCATTCGGCTTCTTCCCGGTAGGTACTTGTTACATCCACACTAGATCAGCTGAGCGACGTTGGTCGCCTAGATCCAGGCCCGTAATGAAACAAATTGTACGTTCAAATTTACAAAGACGATTTGCGAGCTCAATTGTCACTGGATTGAAAAATTGTATAACACTTTTTTGTTGTATTTTGTGTCAGGAAGCCATGTTTTTTTTTTTAATTATTATAACTGGGACACCCTGTATATGTATTAGAATTGGGGACATGTTGTATACAATGTGCAGAATCAGAAACAAGAGTAAAAATGTAAGGACGCTTGAACTTTTCTTGTAATAGTAATCTGTAAGTGAAAAATTTACGCAAATCCGTAAGCTGACACCTTGACCTTCTGGTCACGTTTGTAATTTATTCTCGATGTTGTTGCCATCGTTGCAATTAACCGCTATGACAACGTTCCATCCTCTTTCGCGATAGATCTTGCTATCGGTTTTGTCCGCACTGCTGCTATTAATAACACATACTTATTGTTAGGTGTATCGTGTACTTTAAAGCAAGATCTTAATCTTACATATAAACAAACGAGTTACATTCATTTCCATATCTGGATGACATTACAACAAAACGAATTTAGTTACTTTTGCTTCTTCTTAAATCATCACCAAATTGTATATTAATGATGTAATGTAAATAATGGAAAATATTTTTGTTTGTTAAAAATATTTGTTAGCGTTAACTGAATCAGATAAAACTGAAAAAAAAATTGGTAAAGGTCTAGATGATGGCCGCCACCCCACTCGGGGGGGTCTAAAGAGGACCCCACCACCATACCATAAAAAGTTCGTTGTGGTCTCACCTCCACAAAAAGTTGTGGGGGTTCAAAGTTAATAAATATGCATATTTTTATTCATTTCTAGGCATGTAAATATTCATATAGTTATTCTTAAACAATCTTCAAAAGTAAAACTAATGAAAAATACATAAAAATATTGAGAAAGTTATATAAAACATTATTTAAATATCTTTATCAATAGGTTAGGTTAGGTNTCTTTCGATACCCCACTTCCACCCGCTTGAAAATAACTATTTTATTGAATTTTATTTGAATTATAATGTATGAAAATTGTCAAAATAATCAACTTTCAACCCCCATAACTTTTTATGGGGGGTGAGATCGCCAGGAACTTTTTATGGTACAGTGGTGGGGGAGATCTCTTTCGGCCTCCCCACCTGTATCCCCTTCGGGGGTGGGGGCCATCATCTGGACCATTACCAAAAAATTTTGCAAAGAATCCCATATTACCAAAACATAAAAAAATTGGGATGGTAAAGGAATTTAGGGCCGGTAGTATTTTCTAATTATTACCTATTGTTTCAGAGAAAAATAAGTTTTAATTGTGACATTCATCATTAAAAAATAATACCGGTATTATGGTAATACAAATTTTTAAACGCGTTTCTCCAAAAATGGTACTTTTGGACTTCTGTTACTTTCACTTCAATGAACAATGATGTACTTTCATATTCACATATATTTTTTGATTTATTGGTGTTAATAAGTTTACAGTGAACGTTTGCGTCTGGGCTTATTTTTGTAGTGACGCTGTTTGTCCAACTCATAGAGGTCTTAACTGAACGAAACAAAGTGTCCCCTTAAAATTCATACGTAATGCCTAAATCTTTGGTCTAGAGACGAAAATTGTACTTAAAAATTATAAAAAGCTGTTTTCAGAGGTTACGGTACATGCAAACAGAACCATTAAACTAATACATATTTGATTTTTATTGTTTGGTTACTTTTTTTACTATTGTTATCTGTAGTCCACCATATTCTATTAACTTCTTAAAATTCTTCTTAATCTGAATGCGTATTTTCATTCTTCATTCTCAAAAAAATAATGTTCAATAATTGAATATTTCGGAAACTATAGCAGTAGTTTCTGAAGTATTTTGATGGGTGGTCACCGCGAGAAACTTACGATGAGATTCATTCCAACGGGGAGTTTATTTAGATTATTATTAAAAAATACTCTTCGGAGTGAAGTTTAAAATGCGAATGTGTCAAACACATACTAGTCTGTGGTCAAATAGTCCTTTGACATCCTGGACTCATTAACAAAAGAACTTCAATAACGTTTAAACATAAAAACTTAGTGAATTGCGTCCGAATTTTTACCACTGAGGGATTACTAGTAGGTACAAGCGCCCATTGTGACTGATCTACACGTTGAGAATTATCAGAATCCAAAATAAGTGTGACAGAAGATCATTTTCTGTAAGGATTTAACAGTAATACAATTTATTTAATAGTAAGATATAACCTAGTGTATCTTAATTTAATCTTAGCCAAAAAGGTTGGTTTTGGAAAGAATTATATTGGTGCGCATTTTTTGTTGGTAACAAAGTTAGCGAAGCAGCACATTAGAACACAACATTAGTACAATTCAACACAACCCATTCCGAAGCTGCTGGATATGATGAAGAAAATTAAGCAACAGAGATATATATAAATAAAAAAGGATTACTGTCTTATTTCGTAAATAGACACGTATTTATGAAAGTCTGCTGATTGGAATGTGATTGGAATTGACGAAAGAAAACCAACATTATTACATAAAATACGAAAATGGAAATGAAGGTTACATTTTTTATGTAACAATGTCTGGAATATTGACCACCTTTCGGTCTACAATCAAATAAATTGAAATAAAACAAATATTTAATTAAAAACGCCGATGCTGACAATTCGATATACTTTTTAATGCTTAACTTTTACGTGAAATATTATTGCCATTGAAACTTTTTGTAATGAGTGAAATAATACAACCGTCTATTTTGATTGCTGTGGAAAGTAGATTTATTTTAAAAACTTTACTTATAGTAAGAATTTATCTTTGTGTTAATACATTTTATAATTGAAAAATTTCAGTTGTTCTTTTTAGATTGAAAAGAATTGGTACCTGTACGTATGATGTATACCTATGTTCATTATAAGTTTAAATTGGCACAGAAAACGCGCTTTAAATTGGCATAAAAGCAATAGATATACGTTCGATAGGCGATAAGAAAGGAATCATCATTATAAGGTCGTCAGTCTTAATACTGCTGGTTGGACACGCACCTCCACTCTTTTCTGCCGTGAGCTAATCTTCGCATTTCCCTAAAACTAGAACAACTCACATCTTTAACTATTTGCAAACAGTAATCTAATCTAGGTCTACCTCTACTCCTCTTAACTCCTGTTTTTGCGTTTAATATGTCTCTGACTAGATCTTCATGCCTGAGAAGGTTTTCTACCAACCTATCTCGCCTATTTCTTATTGACTTCCATGGAGTCCTCTGTTCTCCTATTTTTTCTAATACCTCTTCATTTCTAACTTTCTCTATTCACGGTATCCTCATCATTCGCCTGTAACACTACATTTCGAACGCTTCTAAAATTTTCTTTTCCGCCGCGCCCATCGCCCATGTTTCACATCTGTACAATGCTGTGCTCCAAACATACACCTTTAACAACCTTTTTCGAATTTCTAAATTAATCGTTCGCGAGCATAGAAGTGACGTCTTTTTATTGAAGCAGACTCGACCCTGCGCTATCCTCTGCTTTATATACCTACTACTCCTTTCGTCCTGACTTATCTAACTTCCTAGATACCTAGGTAAAAAAGGAATAGGGAATAGTAAATACCGATCAGTGAAATTGTTGGTGTAAATCCGATTGCTTATCAGTAACCTGCGGCTTTTAACAGATGATAATCTACATTCAACATTTCACCATGTCATTATTCAAATATTGTTATTATTTTCGACATGAGAAAGAATAGCGATTATAGGTGTTATAGGTATTATACCTTGTAGGTTTATCGCCTTTGTGTCACGTTAAAAAAAACACTATATTTGATCAGTATTCCGGTATATTTGAAGGGTAATATCTAGAGGCACTGTAGATTGCATCTCGTCATAGTACAACAATGTAGCAGATGTAAAAAGTGTGCACAAAAAGTACCCCAGTTAACGAGCGGTCAATGTTTGAGAAAAGTTACCGCGTTATCGCTTTCGGCGAAACACACATACCTATTCGTGACCTTCGCAAACAGTTGATGCGTAGACAAGTCAATTGTACGTAGTGATTAGTAATAATCTGCACTCGTTAGCGTTGGATTGGCAAAACTACTGCTATTACCATAAAATACAAAAATAAGTTGAATAGAAATATCGATCTTGTTGGATTCCGTTACCACGTCGTAGACAGCTTTAACCGAACACAGACCAACTTGAGACTGTTCTTTATGAAATCCCCTAAACGGTGCGGTAAATGTTAAATGTAATCTGTAGTAGTTCAGTTCAGTATAGATATCCTTGTACGCATATAGACTGTATTGTACATATTGAGTTCTAGTAAATGTAGCATTGTAGTATAGATGGCGCCTACCACGCCGTTTGTAGGATTTCATAAAACGCTGTCTCAAGGCAGCAGGTAGAATTGAAACTGTCTGTGACGTGTTGATGAGTTTCAATAAGAGCAAAATTGCGATCCGCGTCTGGAATTTTCGATAGAATACTGATCACCATGAACTTTTTTGTTCAATTTTGGTAGCGTTGGTGATCTACGCTGTGGATTTAGTTCAGCAACAGATCTCCATCTAGGTAAATGGACCTTGTTGAACATATTGAATTCCACTGAAAGTAGCACTGTACTACAGATGGCGTTTACCGCGCCATTTGTGGTATTTTATAAAACGCACTGTTAAGATAGCAGGTAAAAATTGGTCTGTGTTCTGTCGAAACTGTCTGCGACGCGCTGATGAGATCCAACAAGATCGAAATCGCGATCCGCGTCTAGTAGTTTCGACATAACACTGACCACTTCGAATTTGTTTGTTTGATTTTGGTAACGTGCCTATCACGTAGATTCAGTTCAGCAAGTAGATATCCATCTATTTAAATGGACGTTGTTGAGCATAATGAATTCCAATAAATGTAGCATTGTACTACAGATGGCGTTTACCGCGCCATTTGTGGTATTTTATNCATATACGATAGGTTTCATTTTTGAGCTCGAGATTGGATAATCTAGAAATTTGAAAAACAGAATCGGACTGAGGATCTGACTATGTATCTATACCGTTTATTTTTGGGGTCATTGAGGTCCAAATCCGAGGTCAATTTAACCCCGGCACGTCAGGATTTCGACTTAACTTAAAAAAACACTCCAAAATCCACTAAAACCATTAATCTTGATAATCCCAAATTATTTTAAACCTAAAATCCGTAACCAATCAACTCTGGCACTAAGGTTGTCAATCCGGAGATTGGTTGGAATCGCACCTCCATTCCTTCCTATCCTGAGCTAATCTTCGCATCTCGGGTCTACCTCTACCCCTCCTAACTCCCTTTTCTTCCTCTATTATGTCTCTGACTGGACCTTCATGCCTGAGAAGATGTCCTACTAACTTATCTTGCCTATTTCTTATCGACTTCCATAGAGTCCTCTGTTCTCCTATTTTTTCTAATACTTCTCCATTTTTAACCTTCTCTATCCACGGTATCCTCATTAATCGCCTGTAACACTACATTTGGAATGCTTCTAACCTTTTCTTATAACTTCATAATCCTTTAAAACCCTAACCCTAAAACCTTACGATCCCAACCAATTAAAATTATATCCGAATACTCAAAATGCTGAGACAATATTGCTCAATCTCTCACAAGCAGAAACCAGAGTTGAAAGGGATAGAGATATACCTAGATTAAATTATAGTTAGAGATGTTAGGTTGCTTTAAGTAAGAAGAAGTGACGGTGATGATGATGATGAGATTGCGGTATATTCGTTTATTTTTGGTCCACTCTGTATCTTGACCGTATTTCTCAGAAATCTTATATTTAGCAATAAACTGAAGCTTTCGATGTTGCAGTTAATACCTTTAAATGTCGTTTGAATTTTTAATCGTGACTAGTGGCGGGTATTGCTACCATTGCAATTTTGCAAAACAAATGCGAATTCTAAACACGTTTCATTACCAAAGGCTACGACTACATGGGTATACGGTACGTGGCAAAATTAACGCGTGCCCATTATCTTAAAACGTTGAATGCAATGCTGAAAAGCTTGTGACAGGAAAGTTGTTATTAATAATAATAAACCACCGCATATACCCATGCGACCGTTTTTGTAAATATTTCAAATCGTTCAGGCTTACAAGCTTGCATTAAATTGTTTTATTAATTTCTCAAATAGATATCCTGCCTATATGCACCTGCAATACTACTTATAACCCATTACGCATGTTTCAGGAAAAATTAATGTATCTAGGTTTATTAAACTATTTAAAATTATTTGTAGTGAATAAGTTTGGCAAACAAGGGAATTAATTTAAATTATACTCACTTTCTACGTGAACTTTCTATCATTTTTATGTATTAAAAGACTTTTTAGTTTATTTCACTAAGTTTACAAAATCTTTATTTATTAACAAAGTTGAAGAAAATGGAAAAAATGTTAAAAAATGGAATATTAATAAAAAACCTTTTTTTGTGTTTACTCTGCTGTGGGGTTTTATGATATCCGCAATTTTATTTGCTGAGGTTGTTGCTTCAAAGCTCACAGAGGATATTAAAAATCATGCAGTTTTTGAGCAATTTTGAATTGTTTTCTGGGAACTTTAAGACCTAAACGTATTACGTAGACAGACCAACTTAAATAAGAAGGATGAAGTTCTAATAAATTCCCTATTTACGCGTGGAACATACTTTTTAATTTCGTCATAAACTGTTTTACCGTTTTCCTTGATACTTATTTATATCATGGTGCCTACTTTCAATCAATATAATGAAAAGCATATTTTTAGTGTATGAAACACAAAACTTTAATCAATATTCATCATAAGGTTATCAGTCTGAACAAGCACCTTCACTCTTTCGTATCTTAAGCCGATTTTCTCATTTTCCTAGAACTAGATCATCCCACATCTCTAACTATTTACACATAGTAATCTAATCTAGAAATATCCTGCCGCTCATTACTCCTGTTCCTGTTTTTAATGTGCCGCTTCGCATTTCAGAAAGTGCCATCATTTCTCACTCTGAAAAGTTGTAAATTCACTTCTCTCAATTCTCTTTTATCATATTATCTATTGGAAATTAAATAGAAATACAGTCGAACTTCGATAACTCGAACTGCGATGTGACACATAAAAACTTCGAGTTATCAAATAATACTTCTTTAATTAGTATTTCTTTGTGAATGAACATTTATGTATTTATTTCAGTAAAAATTGGTTAAATGTTACATAAATGCCTTAATATCTATGCTTTTCAAAGGAATAACAAAAATTATGAAACAGTACTATTTTTAATTAACCCCCGGATATAGGTAAGGTCTGCTTTCTTACCGATTTAAACCACTCTAAAACTGCTTGGTCTACATTTTTATACACAGGCTTTTTTTAGCCTCTTGATACTCCCACTTGCACTATCATTTTCCACTGCGGTGATAATTGAGTGCTTATTCTTTAAAATAGTAGACACTGTACTTGTCGGAATACCATACTTCAAAGCTACATTTATATTTCTTGAGCCACTTTTCACTTCCTTTATAAGCTTAAATTTTTCACCAACAGACAATGTTTTTAAAGTACGTTTTGATGACATATTAACACACGCAAAAATGTCTTTAATGTAATATATAAATGAAATAGGCACAGTATTTTTTACTTATTGTTAGTAGTAACTAGTAAGTCAAACAAGTGAACTTAGCAAGCGCAGAAACTGAACTGCCTGCATAAATACGTTAAAAAAGATAAGTTAAAATCAACCGTAATTACGGGATTCCCCAGAAAATTCGAGTAATCGAAGTTCGAGTAATCAAGACAAATTTACACGCATTTCCTACTTTTGACGCTATTGCCAACAAATTTGGTTCGACTTATCAAAAATTCGAGTTATCGAAGTTCGACTTATCGAAGTTCGACTGTAATTGTAAAATTTGCAATCTTTATTGAACCAGCTGACTGTTAAATTTTTAGGTGTAAATAAACTATAGCCGAGGGTTACTTTTTCTATTCATGTATTATTACATAAATCAAGTTTTATGGTTCCACATAGAAACGTACCTGTAGGCTAACAAGACATTGTACCCATCATATAGCAGGCTCACAAGCTGTTTTCTTTTGTTTATTCAACACCATTAAATTATCTTTCTTTTTCTTGAAATAGATATAGTTATCTATTTATTAAAATGACGCATAAGTATCTAAACGTAAAAAACACAACGTGAAAAGGAAATATTGCTGCAACTCAAGTAACTATCTTTCTGTAAGACATAAAATTGTCCCTCTAGAATATAGCATTTCAAAATATAGGTGTATGAAATCGTAAATCAAATGTTACGGTAATCAAAATGCAGGTAATCATTAAAATTCGAAATAACGTTTTAGGTATAAATACTTGGACATTTTAATCATCTTCAAAGTTATTGCTTGTTGTAAAATTTAACACGTATTTCATAAATAACTAGCTGTTATATAAAATCAAAAGGATTCCTCAAACAAATACAAATCACTGTTTATTAAAGGAAATTCATTATGAGTAAATAATGTAACGTAAACCTATTTTCAAATTATAATGCAACAATCCTTTCTAGAACGGTAATTACCTGCAATAATCATCAGTTTATCCCTAATCATGCAGTTACCATGATGAGACATTACCTAACAAAAATCCATTTGGTCTTTTCAGAAATGAAGAAATTCTTATTAATTCAGAAAGAATCAATGAAACTCACACGCTAAGAAAGAGGAAGAACATAATCAGTAGTCATGAGCAAGGAAAGACAAAGACCAACACTTTTCCAGTCTCAGTATTAGTCTGGGTCTTGCTCATACGTTTTTTTTTTTTTAATAATTCATCTAAGCACAAATTTTCATATTTACCGACACAACAATTGTCTTAAATGCTGCAATTTTCTGTCAAACATGCGACCCTGTCATGACTTAGTGTCGATAACTTACCCTCCAAGAGTCTCACTCACTATCATTGATTTTAGTCAAAAAGTCCTAGTACAAGCAATATACTTCCCAATTGATATTAAGTATACTAATAAGGAGATTTTAATTTTTATTATTCATCACCCGACGTTATTAAATAGCTCTCACAGTAGACAGAAAAGTACAAGTATTTATTTCTAATAAAATTCACTTCTTGATACGATAGGGTAGTTACATTTGCTCGGTGAGGTTCCAATTCATGAAAATAATTCAATTAGTAGAGTGCAGCTGTAAATGGGGTTTTAACAAATTGCATCAACTATAACGAACGTCAATTATTTCATCAGTTTCACAATTAAATTTGGTTAATTAAAGCACTTTTTAAATTGCCATTTATGCGCTACACCAGCCTGGGAATATAGCAGCTCAATCTTCAAACGATGATTATTTCATTTATCTACATTTGGATAATGCCCGTTCTAATTTCTTAATTGTCTGCAATATCGAGAGAGACACAATAAATTTCATTCGTTCCAGTCACCACAAATTATTGTGTCCATTAGTAAAATCATGCATCACTTGCTTCGCATCAAAACTTTCAGACACAATAGGCAAAAGGATGGGTTAATTCCATTTCGATCAAACAATTTTAAGAGAAACAAACGTTAGATTCCGATTTAAGTTAATGTTTCAGATTGTAACTTACAGCATTTATGTAAAAATGAGGACAAAAGGTTTGATAAAAAGTTTTAACGTTTCATTTGATTATTTGTTTAACCTGTAGTATGTTTGGAGCGCGGCGCTGTACGGGTGCGAAACATAGACGATGGGCGCGGCGGAAAAGAAAAGGTTAGAAGCGTTCGAAATGTGGTGTTACAGGCGAATGATGAGGATATCGTGGATAAAGAAGGTTAGAAATGAAGAGGTATTAGAAAAAATAAGAGAACAGAGGTCTCTATGGAAGTCAATAAAAAATAGGCGGATGATGAGGATAACGTGGATAAAGAAGGTTAGAAATGAAGAGGTATTAGAAAAAATAAGAGAACAGAGGACTCTATGGAAGTCAATAAGAAATAAGCGAGCACACCTTCTCAGGAATTAAGGGAAAAATGTCTTTAATGTGATATATAAATGAAAACAGTATTTTTTACTTATTGTTAGTAGTAACTAGTAAGTCAAACAAGTGAACTTAGCAAGCGCAGAAACTGAACTGCCTGCATAAATACGTTAAAAACGATAGGTTAAAATCGACCGTAATTACGGGATTCCCCAAGAAAATTCGNCCCCATAACTTTTTATGGGGGGTGAGATCGCCAGGAACTTTTTATGGTACAGTGGTGGGGGAGATCTCTTTCGGCCTCCCCACCTGTATCCCCTTCGGGGGTGGGGGCCATCATCTGGACCATTACCAAAAAATTTTGCAAAGAATCCCATATTACCAAAACATAAAAAAATTGGGATGGTAAAGGAATTTAGGGCCGGTAGTATTTTCTAATTATTACCTATTGTTTCAGAGAAAAATAAGTTTTAATTGTGACATTCATCATTAAAAAATAATACCGGTATTATGGTAATACAAATTTTTAAACGCGTTTCTCCAAAAATGGTACTTTTGGACTTCTGTTACTTTCACTTCAATGAACAATGATGTACTTTCATATTCACATATATTTTTTGATTTATTGGTGTTAATAAGTTTACAGTGAACGTTTGCGTCTGGGCTTATTTTTGTAGTGACGCTGTTTGTCCAACTCATAGAGGTCTTAACTGAACGAAACAAAGTGTCCCCTTAAAATTCATACGTAATGCCTAAATCTTTGGTCTAGAGACGAAAATTGTACTTAAAAATTATAAAAAGCTGTTTTCAGAGGTTACGGTACATGCAAACAGAACCATTAAACTAATACATATTTGATTTTTATTGTTTGGTTACTTTTTTTACTATTGTTATCTGTAGTCCACCATATTCTATTAACTTCTTAAAATTCTTCTTAATCTGAATGCGTATTTTCATTCTTCATTCTCAAAAAAATAATGTTCAATAATTGAATATTTCGGAAACTATAGCAGTAGTTTCTGAAGTATTTTGATGGGTGGTCACCGCGAGAAACTTACGATGAAATTCATTTCAACGGGGAGTTTATTTAGATTATTATTAAAAAATACTCTTCGGAGTGAAGTTTAAAATGCGAATGTGTTAAACACATACTAGTCTGTGGTCAAATAGTCCTTTGACATCCTGGACTCATTAACAAAAGAACTTCAATAACGTTTAAACATAAAAACTTAGTGAATTGCGTCCGAATTTTTACCACTGAGGGATTACTAGTAGGTACAAGCGCCCATTGTGACTGATCTACACGTTGAGAATTATCAGAATCCAAAATAAGTGTGACAGAAGATCATTTTCTGTAAGGATTTAACAGTAATACAATTTATTTAATAGTAAGATATAACCTAGTGTATCTTAATTTAATCTTAGCCAAAAAGGTTGGTTTTGGAAAGAATTGTATTGGTGCGCATTTTTTGTTGGTAACAAAGTTTGCGAAGCAGCACATTAGAACACAACATTAGTACAATTCAGCACAACTCATTCCGAAGCTGCTGGATATGATGAAGAAAATTAAGCAACAGAGATATATATAAATAAAAAAGGATTACTGTCTTATTTCGTAAATAGACACGTATTTATGAAAGTCTGCTGATTGGAATGTGATTGGAATTGACGAAAGAAAACCAACATTATTACATAAAATACGAAAATGGAAATGAAGGTTACATTTTTTATGTAACAATGTCTGGAATATTGACCACCTTTCGGTCTACAATCAAATAAATTGAAATAAAACAAATATTTAATTAAAAACGCCGATGCTGACAATTCGATATACTTTTTAATGCTTAACTTTTACGTGAAATATTATTGCCATTGAAACTTTTTGTAATGAGTGAAATAATACAACCGTCTATTTTGATTGCTGTGGAAAGTAGATTTATTTTAAAAACTTTACTTATAGTAAGAATTTATCTTTGTGTTAATACATTTTATAATTGAAAAATTTCAGTTGTTCTTTTTAGATTGAAAAGAATTGGTACCTGTACGTATGATGTATACCTATGTTCATTATAAGTTTAAATTGGCACAGAAAACGCGCTTTAAATTGGCATAAAAGCAATAGATATACGTTCGATAGGCGATAAGAAAGGAATCATCATTATAAGGTCGTCAGTCTTAATACTGCTGGTTGGACACGCACCTCCACTCTTTTCTGCCGTGAGCTAATCTTCGCATTTCCCTAAAACTAGAACAACTCACATCTTTAACTATTTGCAAACAGTAATCTAATCTAGGTCTACCTCTACTCCTCTTAACTCCTGTTTTTGCGTTTAATAT
The DNA here is from genome assembly GCF_000699045.2 of Agrilus planipennis. Taxonomy (NCBI): domain Eukaryota; kingdom Metazoa; phylum Arthropoda; class Insecta; order Coleoptera; family Buprestidae; genus Agrilus; species Agrilus planipennis. The sequence continues at coordinate 210,387 of NW_020438933.1, forward strand.
GTCTCTGACTAGATCTTCATGCCTGAGAAGGTTTTCTACCAACCTATCTCGCCTATTTCTTATTGACTTCCATGGAGTCCTCTGTTCTCCTATTTTTTCTAATACCTCTTCATTTCTAACTTTCTCTATTCACGGTATCCTCATCATTCGCCTGTAACACTACATTTCGAACGCTTCTAAAATTTTCTTTTCCGCCGCGCCCATCGCCCATGTTTCACATCTGTACAATGCTGTGCTCCAAACATACACCTTTAACAACCTTTTTCGAATTTCTAAATTAATCGTTCGCGAGCATAGAAGTGACGTCTTTTTATTGAAGCAGACTCGACCCTGCGCTATCCTCTGCTTTATATACCTACTACTCCTTTCGTCCTGACTTATCTAACTTCCTAGATACCTAGGTAAAAAAGGAATAGGGAATAGTAAATACCGATCAGTGAAATTGTTGGTGTAAATCCGATTGCTTATCAGTAACCTGCGGCTTTTAACAGATGATAATCTACATTCAACATTTCACCATGTCATTATTCAAATATTGTTATTATTTTCGACATGAGAAAGAATAGCGATTATAGGTGTTATAGGTATTATACCTTGTAGGTTTATCGCCTTTGTGTCACGTTAAAAAAAACACTATATTTGATCAGTATTCCGGTATATTTGAAGGGTAATATCTAGAGGCACTGTAGATTGCATCTCGTCATAGTACAACAATGTAGCAGATGTAAAAAGTGTGCACAAAAAGTACCCCAGTTAACGAGCGGTCAATGTTTGAGAAAAGTTACCGCGTTATCGCTTTCGGCGAAACACACATACCTATTCGTGACCTTCGCAAACAGTTGATGCGTAGACAAGTCAATTGTACGTAGTGATTAGTAATAATCTGCACTCGTTAGCGTTGGATTGGCAAAACTACTGCTATTACCATAAAATACAAAAATAAGTTGAATAGAAATATCGATCTTGTTGGATTCCGTTACCACGTCGTAGACAGCTTTAACCGAACACAGACCAACTTGAGACTGTTCTTTATGAAATCCCCTAAACGGTGCGGTAAATGTTAAATGTAATCTGTAGTAGTTCAGTTCAGTATAGATATCCTTGTACGCATATAGACTGTATTGTACATATTGAGTTCTAGTAAATGTAGCATTGTAGTATAGATGGCGCCTACCACGCCGTTTGTAGGATTTCATAAAACGCTGTCTCAAGGCAGCAGGTAGAATTGAAACTGTCTGTGACGTGTTGATGAGTTTCAATAAGAGCAAAATTGCGATCCGCGTCTGGAATTTTCGATAGAATACTGATCACCATGAACTTTTTTGTTCAATTTTGGTAGCGTTGGTGATCTACGCTGTGGATTTAGTTCAGCAACAGATCTCCATCTAGGTAAATGGACCTTGTTGAACATATTGAATTCCACTGAAAGTAGCACTGTACTACAGATGGCGTTTACCGCACCATTTGTACGATTTCTTCGCTTAATATGTTTTTGTTCTCATGCGAAGAATGTAGTTTAGTTAAAAAAACTATCCATTAAATAACAGTTAGACAATGACATGCGTATTATATCGGTCATAAAAATTAAGTAGCAAAAAGTCATTCCATTTTAGGTAATATCCTATTCACTGTTTTTGCGGTTAGTGTAATGCGGTTTTATAGACAAATCATGAACATAATTCAAACTGAATCTGAAGTAACCTCGCGTTACTGAGAGTTGTTTATGACAAATTGACTATCAGTATGTAAGAAAGTACCATTTGTTTAAAATGCTTATTAGTATTAGACTTAAATTAAGTGATTTTCTTTATAAACGTATTGTGAATATTTGTTAACGTTATAATATGTGTTGAGGAAGTCTGTCGAATTTTTTATTTCACATACATTGGCGTTTCTTGTAGTTATACAGATAGATTCTCGTAACTTATTGAGAGGTCGCGTATATTATTTCTTTATCTTCTCAGAAATTAAAACCGTTATTCCAAGAAAGGCTTGAATCTAATGAACCATCTCTCTAATTGTGGATATGGGAAACAGCAGAAGAATATCCATAAATACTAGAAAGACCAGTGGTTAGTCGAGAACTGAATCTTAAAATATTATGTGGCATAGGAACATTCGTACATACTATTACCCATTTTGTGATTAAAGTGATATGTATGCCTAATAAACGCAACTTAAATCTTGTGAGAAAATTCCGACAAAAAAATGTGTAATGCCTATCTTCGGTAAATGTTTTGTCTTATGTGTATACTCAAGCAGCAACTTCAAGAGGCATTATAATGACGATCCTTTTTCTACTTCGTTAAGGCGTTATTTGCAATAATTGTCCCATTTATTACACACTATACTTCAATTCTGACTTTATTTCTTAAAATGCGTTTGATATTCTATTCGTTATCACAACTAAACCTTTCATGTACCTACACCTCATTTGCAATATGTTTTTTATCGCTCGTTAAGCATAATGAATTCCAATAAATGTAGCATTGTACTACAGATGGCGTTTACCGCGCCATTTGTGGTATTTTATAAAACGCACTGTTAAGACAGCAGTTAAAAATTGGTCTGTGTTCTGTCGAAACTGTCTGCGACGCGCTGATGAGATCCAAAAAGATCGAAATCGCGATCCGCGTCTAGTAGTTTCGACATAACACTGACCACTTCGAATTTGTTTGTTTGATTTTGGTAACGTGCCTATCACGTAGATTCAGTTCAGCAAGTAGATATCCATCTATTTAAATGGACGTTGTTGAGCATAATGAATTCCAATAAATGTAGCATTGTACTACAGATGGCGTTTACCGCGCCATTTGTGGTATTTTATAAAACGCACTGTTAAGACAGCAGGTAAAAATTGGTCTGTGTTCTGTCGAAACTGTCTGCGACGCGCTGATGAGATCCAACAAGATCGAAATCGCGATCCGCGTCTAGTAGTTTCGACATAACACTGACCACTTCGAATTTGTTTGTTTGATTTTGGTAACGTGCCTATCACGTAGATTCAGTTCAGCAAGTAGATATCCATCTATTTAAATGGACGTTGTTGAGCATAATGAATTCCAATAAATGTAGCATTGTACTACAGATGGCGTTTACCGCGCCATTTATGGTATTTTATAAATCTTTTTGTATATTGTTACTTTGAATTAAATTCAAAATTAAAAAGTTGTCTTTTTAACGTGAGGCACCTAGTTTACGTTTGTTGTTTGAGAAATAAGATGTTTTGTCATAGTAGACTTGCTATCTATTTTGTATAATATTTGTCCTTACTTTACTCTTGTTATTTTTGCTATTATTATAAAAAAATCAGGAAAAGATATGGTTATTAGGTTGTTTGTTTTCTTTCTCACAGTTTATCATGTTTCTACATAGAGTAAATTAAGTTGTACTTGAAAATCTGATATAGGTGAAAAAGTTGTCTACATATATTGCATTCTACATAATACACAAACGTATGTACGTATGCAGGTATATGTGGTTCATATACGTGTGTCATTGACATTGTAGGTGATCTGTAACTGGTTTACCTGTAGTTTATATTTGCGGGTATTTACTTATAAATAACTAAGCATGCATTTATGTACGTTGATATGTAAATAGGTCTGTACGTAAATATAAAAACACCGTGGTTATGGATGTATGCAGTACGGGTGAGCATTTATTTTTAAAAGCTCGGAACGGATGAAGAGCTGCAAGTTTACTGGCGGCGCTTCGTTAGTATTAATAGGCCTGCTTGATTTAAACGAGAACAAACGTTGCATGGGAATCAACGATTCTAAAGCTGATGGTTTCGCGATGTTGTGAGCATGAATACTGTTTGCAGATAAAATATAAAACGACCGTTTGTGTGTGCTAAGTAGCCATGCTTGGACGTTTTGAATAATACAAACTAGCCACAGGTAGAAATATAGTACAGATGACACGATTAAGTGCTTTGCAATAATGTTAAACATATGTATGTTAAAAAGGTTTGTTCGATTCATCAGATCAAAAGTCTAGCAGCTCAGTCACTCTACTTGTAGGCAGGAAAGTATGTAGAATTTTGGATTGAAGTAAATTTTTATGTACTGTCAATTTTGATTAAATCGATCAATCACAAGTCATCTTTAAACCAGATTAAGAGCCAAAAACAATCAATTTTGTTAAACAGACAACTAATAAACCGCTACCCCAAGTTTTGAGTTCTTATCAATTCTATGTAAATCAAGACGGGGCATTACAATTTGTATAATGTGGTACTTTTAGCCGATTGATATTTACTGACTAAATACACAAAATAGATTTCATTCTCCCCCGATAATAGCTGGTTTTGTATTATGTTACTATGACCTAATTAAGTTATCATGCAAAATTTTTTGTGTATAGATATTCTGAAAATCTAACGCCATGTTAAAACGTAACAAATTATGTTAATGTTTTTAGGTATTAGAACTTGTTAATCTTAACTAATATTGTAAATGCGAATGTGAGTTTGTTGGTGTGCTTGTTTGTTACGTTTTCACGCCTTAACCAGCCTACCGATCATCATGAAATTTTGTACACACATGGTCAGGAGTATAGTAAAGGATATAGGGTACCTTTTATTCCAGAAAAAAATCCTGTTCCCGAGGGATATAAGAATTAGTTTTATTACTCATTTCAAACGGTTAGAGATATGGCCTTAAGGAAACTTACACGAATAGAATGAATGCACATTAGGTGTAAGCAAGACAGAAATAGTTTGAATCCATGTAAAGAGAAGGGGCATATCTCTAACTGTTTGAAATGAGTTGTATCTTGTATGTGGTCGTCCGGCATATCAGTTTGGTCTCTCGATATTAGTATAAGACTTCAGTGAATCCAAATGAGCATGCTTTTGTTGCTCATATCATACGTAAATTGCTCGGAGTTAAATTGAAATCTGTTGGGATTTATCCGTGGTATCTCCAAGAATAATCGAACTTTCGATGTAAAAAAGAATTTTATTTTGTAAAATGTTACAAAATTAGTTTACAACAAAATAGCTGTCGAATTAAAAGCTACATTCGTATTTAATTTTTAAGTAAACAGTAACAACTGAAAAAAAAGTTTCACACAATACTTGATTAATAGTAACAACAACGTTTTCTAGATTAGGCAACAAAAAATATTTATGAAAATTGACATGTGACAATTTTGAGCAGAATTACTAAATTTAAACAATTCTTTGATTTATTTCAACAAAATCTAACCATTTAAATGTTCTATCTAATTTAAGCCTCCATACCCACAACGAGTTCGACATTGTACAGAAAAAAGTAAAGAAATTCGTATAAAATAATGGTAACAGTATTAATTTCATTATAATTTTGTTCTGAAGTACATAATAAAATTAAACTTGTCAATAACAAAAAATTTGAATATGAAAAAAAAGAATAAAACTTTTTTTTGTCCTCAAAACCTGTGTTAAGTGCGGTTTGGCAATTAATCGGCTACATACTCATACTCATCTACCTCAATCGTGTAAGATAAGATGTGAAACAATAGTTTCTCAGGAATGTGAGAAGCTTTACTTGGTCTACAAGCAATATTGGTTTCAATATCAATATCAATAACTAACAATGACTGGTCGTTAAAACTTTTTTTTTGACGCCTCCTAAAAGGTTTCCTTTTGATGGCAAAACGCGAGAGAATTTTTTTTGTGTTAAGAATAACACGCGCCGCAAGACTGTCCAAGTACATTTTTTGGTAAAAATTATATTTTTTTTTCATGAATATTATTTTCCCTGAAATATATAAAAATATTCGACATGCCGCACAACAGATAATTGACTCATGGGGATTTTATTTCGTAAATTAGTTAAAATTTATCGATTAAGATAATGATAATAATAATGTATTATTGTTTATAAAATTCATTTGGCAATAAATAATAATTGCAGATTTGATGGGAAATTTCCGCAAAAACATGATTTTACCAAAAAGTGAACCTGGATCGTCATTTGGTACGTTATTTTTAACAGAAAAAAATTTCCTCGCGTTTTACTATCAAAAGGAAGCTTTTTAGAGGCTGTTGGAAAAAATTTAATTTTTAACAACCAGTCTAAAGAACACTGGAAAATATAAAAAAAAAAACATGAAAAAGTTGAAGCTAACTGCAATTCGGTAAAAGGGTAAATTAAGGAGAACTTAAAAAACCGTCAAACTTCGAACGAGCTGTAGAAGTTTCAAATATTAGTTGCGAAGACGAATCTGCTTTGTAATCTTATAGAGTGGTGGTTGTTGATGTGATGAATAGAGGAATAATGTTAGAGATTCAAGTAGAGCTTTTCAAGTGCTTTTCAAAGACGTTTCGTTCGACGTTGTAGCTTTACGTGTAATCTAAAATATTATACGTATGATCTGTTTGTACCTGGTTAATGCTGTCTATTTGTTATTCAGAAACGTATTCCATTAGGAAACAGAGGTACGTATGCAGGAAAAAACGAAATGACTACGTGTGTCATTGACATTGTAGGTGATCTGTAACTGGTTTACCTCTAGTTTATATTTGCGGGTATTTACTTATAAATAACTAAGCATGCATTTATGTACGTTGATATGTAAATAGGTCTGTACGTAAATATAAAAACACCGTGGTTGTGGATGTATGCAGTACGGATGAGCATTTTTTTTTTAAAAGCTCGGAACGGATGAAGAGCTGCAAGTTTACTGGCGGCGATTCGTTAGTATTAATAGGCCTGCTTGATTCAAACGAGAACAAACGTTGCATGGGAATCAACGATTCTAAAGCTGATGGTTTCGCGATGTTGTGAGCATGAATACTGTTTGCAGATAAAATATAAAACGACCGTTTGTGTGTGCTAAGTAGCCATGCTTGGACGTTTTGAATAATACAAACTAGCCACAGGTAGAAATATAGTACAGATGACACGATTAAGTGCTTTGCAATAATGTTAAACATATGTATGTTAAAAAGGTTTGTTCGATTCATCAGATCAAAAGTCTAGCAGCTCAGTCACTCTACTTGTAGGCAGGAAAGTATGTAGAATTTTGGATTGAAGTAAATTTTTATGTACTGTCAATTTTGATTAAATCGATCAATCACAAGTCATCTTTAAACCAGATTAAGAGCCAAAAACAATCAATTTTGTTAAACAGACAACTAATAAACCGCTACCCCAAGTTTTGAGTTCTTATCAATTCTATCTAAATCAAGACGGGGCATTACAATTTGTATAATGTGGTACTTTTAGCCGATTGATATTTACTGACTAAATACACAAAATAGATTTCATTCTCCCCCGATAATAGCTGGTTTTGTATTATGTTACTATGACCTAATTAAGTTATCATGCAAAATTTTTTGTGTATAGATATTCTGAAAATCTAACGCCATGTTAAAACGTAACAAATTATGTTAATGTTTTTAGGTATTAGAACTTGTTAATCTTAACTAATATTGTAAATGCGAATGTGAGTTTGTTGGTGTGCTTGTTTGTTACGTTTTCACGCCTTAACCAGCCTACCGATCATCATGAAATTTTGTACACACATGGTCAGGAGTATAGTAAAGGATATAGGGTACCTTTTATTCCAGAAAAAAATCCTGTTCCCGAGGGATATAAGAATTAGTTTTATTACTCATTTCAAACGGTTAGAGATATGGCCTTAAGGAAACTTACACGAATAGAATGAATGCACATTAGGTGTAAGCAAGACAGAAATAGTTTGAATCCATGTAAAGAGAAGGGGCATATCTCTAACTGTTTGAAATGAGTTGTATCTTGTATGTGGTCGTCCGGCATATCAGTTTGGTCTCTCGATATTAGTATAAGACTTCAGTGAATCCAAATGAGCATGCTTTTGTTGCTCATATCATACGNACACAAGCCTTGCTATATGAGCTCTCAAAGCATATAAAAATTATACGGCTTAAATGTGAGGTTGGGTGCAAAAGAATACAATTAAATCCTCTGTCGGGAAAAAACGAAATGACTTTCCGAACAACCCTATACTTATTGAAATAAAATCCTTCAAAAAAATAAATAAAGTGGGGATCATCGGACACAAGTTAGCCTACCCTGTTTATTATCTACCCTAATAAGGAAGTTCCTCCGTGAAATACATGATTCGTATTCATAAGATATTTAATCAAAAGCATAGTTTTTATCATGCTCACACTGAAGTATGATGCTTTTCCCTGATTTCAGGGGTGAAAACGAGCATTTGCTGTAAGTTCAGTAGATAATAATTTTGAAGGTAGAAAGAAACTTAATGGTGTTGAAAATAATACCTAATACCAGATACAGTAACGATAACATTTTTTGCTATTCTTTTAAACAGTTAATGAAAGTCATCGTTTATTAAAAACCGCAAAATTTTCTCCGTTTGTTGATTATGTAACTGAATCTGGAAGACCATTTGCAATTACGTGGGATTCAGTAACGCGCATTTAACACGTAGGTACATTGTTCATTCTTTAACCATTGAATATATAATGTCCGTTGCTTCTGTAGACACTTAAAACCGAGTTTTAAACATTTGTTGAACAATTTTTGTTTTTCGTATTACTCATTGTGTTCGTAATTAAGAGAAACCTGCTTAATACTTGTAAGTAAGTTAAAAACATTGCAAATAAAAGAAATTTCGTAAGAAATGGAACATTGGCAAACTGAGAAATGTTTTTAATGCTTTTTTTTATTCTGTATTATTATGTATTTTGCAGGCCATGCGATCAAATAACAATTATTCATAATAGTTGGGCATCTCTGTAGGCATATAAAGAAGCTTATAATCTGACTGGCCGACTGATTATATTATTTAACGCATATCCGAATGTATTGGGTCGAATTCAATGAAATTTTGACAATATACTCCTACTATTACGAAAATTACATTCTAAATGGTTTAAAAAAGGTTTAGCGTGTATTAGTGTTTACACTCAATAAGTTAATATTCATTAGATTGTATTGGGATCCGTCAAATGGGCATACACCATCTGGTGGTAAAATTCATAACTCGAATGAGGGAAAAATTTACATAGGAACTGCACGCAAATTGTAAAAACACCTTAAGAAAGTAAAAATTTTTTTTATGATGGAGTCGATGAAGTTTTCTTCTAAAGTTAAATCAAATAAAAAGTTAATATGTTCAGTGAAAAGCTGCAATAGCACTTCGGAGTTATGAATACCCTGTTTA
>NW_020438933.1:220079-226243 GCF_000699045.2 Agrilus planipennis
ACGATTTTCCTGCTTTTCCATTTTTACGAAAACCACAGAGGCGTCTTGTTCAGCGTGCTGTCAAACCTACACTAGCAAGGAGATCGGGCTGAAACTATAGCTACAAGCTATCCAAGGATGGTACTATAGAATGTCACCTCAAGGTAGGCCTAGTGGCGTCATCTCTTGGTTAGGCCGGAAACTTATCAATCCACCCTCGTAATTTTGAAATTCGAAAGAGATTGTTAAAGGTAGGGGCGTGACGTTGTACGGGTGCGAAACATGGACGGTGGAGAAGAAAAGGTTAGAAGCCTTCGAAATGTAGTTTTACCGGCGAATGTTGAGGATACCGTGGATAGAGAAGCTTAGAAATGAAGAGGTATTAGAGAGAATAGAAGAACAGACGACTCTATGAAAGTCAGTAAAAAATAGGCGAGATAGGTTGGTAGGACACCTTCTCAGGCGTGAAGGTTCTAGTCAGATACATATTAGAGAAACAGGAGTTAAGAGTAGTAGAGGTAGACCTATATTATATTACTGTTCGCAAATAGTTAAGGATGTGGAATGTTCTAGTTTTAGGGAATTGCGAAGATTAGATCAGGGTAGGAAGGAGTGAAGGTACGCGTCCAATCAATATTAGGACTGACGACCTTATGATGATGATGACCTGCTTCCATCGTTTACAAGAATTACAAAGAACGTCGTTCGTCAGATACATTTATTTTTGATACCAATGAAATTATATTTTTATAAGTTTTTCTCAACCTGCTCGGACGGGTGGGAAGATCAAGGTGCACTTAAAGGTCAATAAGACATCCTCCAGAGGGATGTTTTCAGGTTTATTGCTTTTGTGATGAGTTAAAGAGCGAAAATAATACCTGCTTAGTTTTGTATTTTCGTTTTGCTTGCTTGTACTATACAAATTGTATTTTTGTAGGTGGTATGTTACTAAATGGAATTGAATTTTCTCTTAATGTTAGTGTGCTATTTCGGCAATTGTGTTTTTAAGTGTTTTTATTGCGTGGATTAATATTTAAATGTAACAATCTGAAAGAAAGGAGATACGACAAAATAAAAGATTAGAAATTGTGAAAGTGTAAACAAAAACAGAAGAGATGTAGTTTATCTTCTTTTTGTAGTTCGTTTAGAAAATGAAAAGTCGGAGGAATAAAATGGGAGTCGCGTGAATGTTGTCACGGTGTTTATTATTTNATTTGTTATTTCCGAATTTTATAATGTGATTGGCATTAAAAACACGCTCTCCTTCAACGAAATTTCCTTTCCCAGGCTTTGTGTCAGCCCAATCACATATTGTGTCAATACTTATCATTTTATCGTAATTTAAAAACTTGGAAATTGCACGGTACACTATAGGAACTACGATATATTTTCCCTAATCGGCGCCATGTTTTTAGGCTCCTCCCATTTGACGGATCACAATATTATAGTAGTATTTTTTAATTAAGCTATTGCATTAACTAATTACTAAACATCAAAAAAATACAACTTTATTTCGACCAGGCGAATGCGGAATATTGGTTTAGTTTTGTTAAATACTTTTACGCTTGTACCATACAAAACTGCAGAGAGGAATTACAAATCAAAACGAACAAACACAAATACATAAATATACAGTACAGTGTAGGTGCGATTTGCTGACAATTTGTCGCAATGGCAATTTTCGGATTATCGGTTACTATTAACAGGTTAGCTTTACGATGTGACGCGTGACGTTACACTTTTCGGTTTTATACTCTAGTAAATTTCTTTTCTACCGTTGATAATGTAGTTTCACTTCAAAAATACAATAAAAATTTAAAATACAGTCTAGTGAGGCGTCATTCGAAAAATAACGAAAGGATAGCATATGCTCTTTGATTTTCATCACAATCATAATTCCTGAGTTACCTATAAGGGGTGGAACCAAGATGGATGGATTAAGTTTTGTAGATAATTCAATAAATTGATTATTTTATCGACATCTTATTCATAATAGGTGGTTGGAGTTGTTTAAAGTAATAAACAGGTTTCTATTTCATTTATATGCGAAAGCTCGTCATTAAATTGATAGTTGGAGAAATAAGACTAAATTATTTAAAGATTAGGAAGTCATTGTAGATTATATAATGCGCGTCAATTTGTTTATACATGTTTTTAACGTGTTTGTAGACATTCTAGTGTTGTCTAAATCACCGTCGAATAACTGATTTCTGCGCATGCCCATAAACTTCAGCGCCTGCGCTCAATGATTAATTTCACTGCCTCCCGATTAAAAAAAGGTCATTTCTTCCCTATTTCATAGCATGCAAAACGAGCTTTCAGTGGTAACATGACAAAAAATGTATTTGTATTGTGGCTTCGCGAAGACACTCTGTATAAACCATCCCCTGTTAGCGGGGAAATCGTAGATTTAGTGATGAAGCCTCGGCAGGAGAGGGACCCTATGGTATAGATCCAGTATAGACCTTTATACTGTGGCAGAGCCAAGTTAAAATAAGTTGGCAGATTGTTATTGAATCTTTATCACTATTTCCCGGTCTCATTAGGAAAATAAAGGATTTTATTTGTTTATGTAAGATGTCTTTGTTTATGTAGCGCATTTCTTTATAATAGAACAGAAAGAACGTGCGCATCATAACTTACTACAAACAAAAGGTTTTTTCTAAGTAGGTATACGCGTTTATTGACCGATTATGTGCTGCAAATACGGTGTTATTATACAATAGAATTACCTAATACGGTGTTCGACTTCTATTGTTACTGATTTTATGAACCTGCAAGTATGTGGCGTTAGGTCTTTACCACGAAACCGTACCAAAGTTCTATTTATTGGCTTTCAACATTTTTACTTGGAGCACTTAATTGTAAGTGAAGCACAACAAATCATTAATGGTTAATTGATTTACTTTCTTAATGATAAATGTATTTTATCGGTTGATAATTACGCGCTGTTTTCATTTTCAATTAAACTATTTGAAGTTCTCTGTATGTATAGTACAGTGCCTTCATACATACATGACCGAGAGTCACGTGAATGCAGCCAATAATATGAAATGTCAAAACAACTAAAATGTTTAGTAGTATCACATAAAGTAGGAATAAATTCGAATGAATAGGAGAAGCAGATAGGCAAGAATGGGTATTTTATTACTTTTAATAAATATCCAAAACTCACAAGGACAACACTGACTAATAATTAATAGACAACAGTATTTTTAGTACACAACTAGTAACCAAACTAATCCTAAATTAACTTGCAGTTGCGATCCGAAGCCGGCACTGGGCGTGAATTGACAACGTATAGAGAAATTACAAACCTACAGCATTAAAAGAACAAAGAACTAGTCTGTAAACGTAAATATCGTCATCTAATCTAACAAATATCAAACAATACATGAGTACAAAAATACATAAGAAATACGACATGGATGCTACTTAATAGCAGCTGATTGAATGCGGCGTTGCAATGTCATACTTTCCCTGCGTGATCAGATACAATCCAAATGGATCACTTGTAAAATAAGCTGAAGTCGAGATGAATTAGATAGTACCAAACAACTGATTCTCTTCTTTGAGACATTATTTTAAATTAAAAACCAATTAATTATTATTGTATTGTTGAAAATATATGTAATCCAGTGACGACGTGCACACCAGAGCACACATTTTTCACATTGAAAAGATTAAAACCTTATTTGAGAAATTATGCGGACAAAAAGGACTATCTGGGTTAACTCCTGTGGTAATTCATCGTGGTATTAATACACCCACCGACGAAGTAATAGATATTTTTGCATTAAAGGCAGAGGTATTCTTACCTCTGATTCCTTAGTTTACAAGTCTTTATTTCAAAAAAAGAACTAGTTTTTAGTAAATTATTTTCTGATTGTTTTTAAGATTTCTTTACATAATTTTCTGTGTTGATCCACCCCTAAAATGTATCCCATCACTAGTCGTTGATAGGCCGTTTGATAAGGGTGGTTTTGACTATGAACATTTGCATTAGCAAAAAATAAGATCAAATTTTTAAGTACCTTTACTTAGTGGTACATTATAAATTATTATTGTAGTTTCTAATTTGGTTTTGTCCGACCTCCTATGGTTGTTTATTCATAGGAGTGCCTGTCATAAATAATAAATAAATTACACCTGGCGTAAATAAGAAAAGTAACGAAAACATTTGTGTGTATGAAGTGAGACACCTTTCACAGAGATTGTAAGATTAAATCATGACCTTAGTTTAACTGGAAGTGTTAGAAAATCTCTTTTAATTTGGTACCGAAACTAAAAGCTGTACTTCCGAATTGATAGTCTTAAGATAAGATTTTGTTCACATATTTCATGGATGCGGGAAGTTGAACTGTATTTATAAGTATTAGTGATATATCTAAAGATAATAAAAAACTTAGCAAGAGATCTATAACTGAAATGTAGTAGTTAATATGATTTGAAAATTATGATTGTCGTTTAGAAAAGCTTCAGTTTGATGAATTTTATTAATTACTATTTGCAAATAGTTAGGTATGTACAGGTTGCTCTAGTTTTCGGGAAAAGTGAAGATTGACTCAAGATGGAAAGAAGTAGAGGGGCGTGTTCAATCAATCTTCGGACTGAAGACCTTGTGATGATAAATCGTGTATAGCTAGTTGGCATGTTGAAAAAATCATCTGATTATTTCATCATTTTTATTTTAAAAAGCATAATTCATTTCTAAGCTTTTATAGCTTATTCTTACTGGCGGACTGATTATTTAACGCATACCCGAAAGAATTGGGTCGACTTTTATGAAGTTTTAAACACCAGAAAAATACAACATTATTTCGAGCGGACGAATGTGGAATACTGGTTTAGTTTTGTTAAAAGCGTAGGCACGATTTGCTGACGAAATGACAATTTTCGAATTATCGGTTGCTACTAACAGGTTAGCTTCTGAATCTTCTTAAAATTACTCCTTTTGGACATATCCTCCAACGTGAAACGTGACGCTGTGACGCGTGACGTTACTTTTCGGTTTTATACTAGTAAATTTCGTTCCTACCGTTGATAAAGAAGTTTCACTTCAAAAAAACAATAAAAACTTAAAAAAATTGAAATATAGTCCAGTGAGGCGTCATTCGAAAGATAACGAAAGGATGGCGTATGGCTGAATGCTATATTAGAGGGACAGTTAAAAGATTCTTACAGTCGGGTCACTCCCTTGATCTGCCTAAAACACCGACTTTTTTTGCATACCATCATAAATTCAACTTCATCTGCGGTGAACTTCCATAAACGAGGACGGTTTAGTAGCTTTAGCGAAGTGTTTATATACAATCTTACATTACATACAGTCTGAAAAAAACCTATTTCTTCCCGAAATACGTATACTATTGCTTCACATGTTTGTGCGAAGAGCTCGTCAAATAATTGACAAAATGAAAGTAAATTATTTAACGGTTAGGAAGTCATTGTAGATTGTATAAACTGCTCTAACGCTCTAATTTTATTAATTACTGTTTGCAAATAGTTAGATATGTATAGGTTGATCTAGTTTTTGGGAAAAGAGAAGATTGACTCAAGATGGGAAGAAGTAGAGGCGAGTGTTCAACCAATCTTGACTGAATACCTTGTGATGATAAATTGCGTATAGCTAGCTGGCTTGTTGAAAAAATCATCTGATTATTTCATCATTTTTATTTTAAAAAGCATAATTCATTTCTAAGATTTTTATACATATCATGGCATTACAGTTTGAAGGAACCCGACGGTGAATGGATTTGTAAAATCTATAGAAGTATCTCGAACGTGGGTAAATTGAAGATATGAATCGCGATTTATACTACAATAAATTGCATATAAACAGCGACCTTCATGAATAGGCAAAATCCACAGATTAATCGGCTGTTATATTGGGGATATCATAATGAAATAATCACGTACTTACTACATAGTTCCTACTTAGATATCGTATTTTGATTATGTATACGTATTTATATGAATCAATGTTTAGTATTCTGTAATAACAAAAACATCTCGCAAAAATACACCTAAAATAATACCTAAATAAACTTAATTGACTTCATACAGAGCATGTAGAAAAAGCTTATTGCACTCTCCCGAATCTTTCATACTTGTAAAGTATTCAGTATTTGTATTTGTATTTTAAATACTTTTGAATGAAAGTATTTATTATTTGTATTTAAATA
>NW_020438933.1:226587-227979 GCF_000699045.2 Agrilus planipennis
TAAATATAACAATAAATTTATATAAACGTATTTTTTTAAATTTATTGTTTATGTGCAAATTATTTAAAAGAAAACATTGTACTTGAAAATTTTCTATTTATGTTTTGAAAACCTTATCCATGTTTGTATTTGTCTTTAAATACTTTATTTTTTACAAGTATATACTTGCTTTAAATCATTTTTACGAAAAAAAAAGCTTAAAAGTATTGGTATTTAAATACTCTATAAAGTAAGAGTATTTGTATTTAAATATTTTTCAGAAGGTATTTTTTGTCTATTGTATGGAGTTGTGAGCAATTTTCCATAGGATGCTTATTTTATCTACACTACATACTTACTCATACTAATACGCTAAACGGACTGATCTAAATTAAAAAACTAAATAGATTACACTGGGCTTGTCCTCTTTCCAATTAGATCTACCTGTTACTTCCAATCTTTACATCATTTGTCTTAATTTGAAATTATTTTGAACAAGAATTGATATAGAAAGCATGAATATTTTCATCTCACAGTTCAAGTAATGGGATTCGCAGTATATTATCTTCCCATATGTAAATTGTTTAATGAATTTGGCAACAAGTAATTTTGGGGAAGAATTATGGAACGTAATAAGTAAAGGGCAAAATCCGATAACTGCAAATTAGTAGTTAGTTAGTTTTCCCCGAATTAGTGAGTGTAAAAAAAATGTTACTCAGTAAATTTAATCAATTGCTTGTTAAAACAGTTTAAAAAAACACAATGCTTGTTTATTAGTTGGTATATTACTGTAGATTGTACATATAATACAAAAACGGTAGCTTTACTAACTGGTGAACCAAAGTGGGGAATGAATGTTTAGAACTATCACTGACTGATTTGGTTATGCCAATAATTATTACATCGACGGCTGGTAATTTCACCGTTACGGTTTTTTGATGTTAATTAAATATTATAAGAGGCAGAATTTGAATCTTATAATACCATGGGCGTACGTAGTATTTTCGTTAAGGAGAGTTTGAGAAAATAAACACAAGAAGGCAGCATTTCTTGAAATTACGAAATAAATTGATATCATAATCAGTAAAATTCTGCAAATGAACGAGCTAAGCGACTGCTGATTTTTTCGGGATCGATGCTAATTGGTCGATGTGTATATATATTTATCTCTTTTAATCTAGTTTTAAAATGAGGTAGAACTACGCAAATAAGTATTAAACCTTCTGCTACTGTATTTAAGTAATTTGTGAATACATCTCAAGGTATATAGAAAAACTGCATCAATGGGTAACATCGTCTTTTAAAATAGAAAAATTCCTACAAGTACCTTTTTTATAAATAATAAAACAATATATGTTATATAAATGTAATTGAAAGCTTCTGATAGGTAAATATTTGATAATAAAAACTTAT
>NW_020438933.1:228139-235435 GCF_000699045.2 Agrilus planipennis
AGACAATTATAAATATTATCATTATATTATCAAGTAAAAACGAGATTTTCAGGTAATTTTTCATTTTTTCCTCGATAACCATTTAGTGAATTTGAATAACCTCACGCTAAAGTGATTCTCCAGAGTTCAAGTTACTTATTATAAAAGTTTGAAATTTCTGGTAGGTTTTTTCCTGTTAATAATACTAAAATTTAATTTGTTCGGTTAACGAATCTCCATAAAATGACGTGTAAAATTACAATTTTTTAAAATTTTAATAACTTTATAACGGTTTAGTGAATCGATTTGTAATTTTTAAAGGAGTTTTAGAATTGAATGAGAAACGTTCTTCCAAATTTTTATTTGTCTCGTAGCATTTTGACATACCTCCCAAACATCCCATATAATTAATTTTCAGAATAGTGTTACTTTAATGAGAACTCATTCTGGTATATGATTAACTAATTTTAGATGTATAAATAGCACTTAACATCCAACGCCTATGTTTTGATATATGGAACGACAAAGTAGTTTGTTAATTCATAATAGACGACCATTCTGAGATAGGTATATTACACAACGTTGATGTAGATTTTTATTCTAGTTTAATAAACTCTAAGGTACTTGCAAAATATAATTAATCTTAAGTTGCATTGCGTTTTTGATTAATCTTCCTAGAATTTGTTTGTTATTTAAGCTGTTACAGAGATTTTGGTTTAATTTCGTTCACTGGCACTTAATTTAATTTTTTCCAGACATTTGGGAAATAAATTACGATGCTGCTCAGACACGTACTTTACTATCACCACTCTTGAATGCAGACAGATATTAATTTTATGCAACAATTTATGGCACACGCATTTGTGTGCTTCTTCTGTGTTGCAGCATGTTACTTTCGAAAGCTTACGAAATAACGTAACTTTTCAAATGTCCACTCTACTTAGAAAACGGTTAAAACTATTCGGTACTCGTGTTAAAATTGGGTTTAAATGAAATGAGTTGCGTCACCGATAACTGAAATAACAAGTGCTAAGACGAAAGGATGTCACGAATATTTAAGAACACCTGAAATATAACATTTATATGCTTGAATGAAGTAAGAAAAATTTTGTTTTTACTATCTCATAAGAACTTAACGATCTTACAAAATTTTGTGGAATTTAATATTCCTGTTTCCTTTGTAACTGTAAAAATATTTACAATTAAAGTGCCTGTTCACTAAACACTATCATCACAAGGTCGTTAGTCCTAAGACTGGTTGGCACACGCACCTCTACTTCTTTCTATTTCCAGCTAATCTCCGTATATCCCTAAAATTAGAAAATTCCACATCCTTAACTATTTGCGAACAGTAATCTATATAGGTTTACCTCTACTCCTTTTAACTCCTGCTTCTGCCTCTAATGTCTTTCTGACTAGACCTTCATGCTTGAGAAAGTGTCCTACCAATCTATCTCGCCTATTTTTTATTGACTTTCATAGAGTTTTCTGTTCTCCTATTCTTTCTAGCACCTCTTCATTTATAACCTTCTCTATCCACCGTGTCCTCATCATTCGCCTATAACCATCTAACCATTTTTTTTCTGCCGCGCCCACCCATGTTTCACACCCGTACAGCACCGCGCTCCAAACATACTTCTTTAACAACCTTTCTAGAACTTCTAAATTAACCGTTCGCGAGCATAGAAGTGACTTCTTTTTATTGAAGGCGATACGACCCTGTGCTATCCTCTGCTTTATATCGCTATTACTCCTTCCGTCCTGACTTATCTGACTTCCTAGATACCTAAAATCAGCCACTTCTTCTAATGTTTCGTCTCCTATCTTTATATTCGCTCTTTCCTTACTTTTCTTCTTTTGCATACCTTGCATACCAGTATTTTTGTTTCAATTATATTTATTTTCATATAGTACTGTTTTGTTAGTACCTCTTCCATTTTCCTTAGTTTCAAGAACATCAAGACAAGAAATTGAAAATTAAAAATTAAAAGAAACCGATAATAATTACACGTAAGGCAGGCCAGAAAGAAATTCAAACAAACTAAATACAATTATTGATTAAATCAGCAACTCCTTTAAACGAGTTTACGAATGTGAAGTTTTTGGAGGTAGGCACCAAAAAAATACTAAGTAATCTAATTTAGCTGTCTGTCCAAACTTCTATTGACATGGGCTTTTAACGGTTGACTGAATAGAAAAAGTCCATCAGAAACGTTCTATTCGGCGTAATTTGGCCCAGAAGCCGATGTAATTCAATTACAGAGTGCGACATTGAGATAAACGTATGGAGAACCTGCTGGCGTCCGGTATTTTTTAACACAATCAACCAGACGAAAGTAATCTTGGTGACACAGGTCACCATTTGCTTCCCTTTTCATCTATCTCTATTTCTAAGCAAACTTTTCAACGCTATCCTAAATACGTAGATAATCCACTTCGAAAAATATCGACTCGTAAAGAGCTAAAGTTAGAAATTGAATATGCAATAGATTTAGCTACATCTAAAGAAGCTTTTACTGATTTTCTACAAGTGCCAAGAGAAAGACATAAAAATAGATGGATAACATATCATTTAGATCCATTATAGATCAACGAAATGATATTTTAGAAATTCTTATCCCTTACGATTGACATTATTAAATAACTAGATAAGGTGAATATGCAACAGATTTAGGTACATCTAACGAACATCATTTTCAATGTTTAAGAAGCTTTGACTATTTTTCTACAAGTGCCAAGAGAAAGACATAAAAATAGATGGATAACATGTCATTTAGATCCATTATAGATCAATGAAATGATATTTTAGAAATCCTTATACCTTACGATTGACATTATTAAATAAGTAGACAAGGAGAATAATCAACAGATTTAGCTACATCTAACAAACATGATTTTCAATGTTCAAGAAATTTTTACTATTTTTCTACAAGTGCCAAGAGAAAGACATAAAAATAGATGGGTAACATATCATTTAGATCCATTATAGATCAATGAAATGATATTTTAGAAATTCTTATCCCTTACGATTGACATTATTAAATAAGTAGATAAGGAGAATATGCAATACATTTAGCTACATCTAATGAACATCATTTTCAATGTTCAAGAAGCTTTTACTCATCTTCTACAAGTGCCAAGGGAAAGACATAGCAATAAATGAATACCATATCATTTAGATCCATTATAGATAAATGAAATGATATTTTAGAAATCCTAATCCCTTACGATTGACATTATTAAATAAGTAGATAAGGAGAATAAGCAATAGATTTAGCTACATCTAACGAACATCATTTTCAATGTTTAAGAAGCTTTGACTATTTTTCTACAAGTGCCAAGGTAAGGATATAAAAATAGATGGATAGTATATCATTTAGATAAATGAAATGAAACTTTTTTAATTTCCCTTGCGATTGACATTATTGAATAAGTAGATAAGTAGAATATGCAATATATTTAGTTACATCTAAGGAACTTCATTATTAGTGTTTAAGAGGCTTTTACTAATTTTCTTCAAGTGCCAATTATTACCCCCAGAGATGAAACCGGTAAAATTAAAGTAGAAAGGTGAGTTCATGACCATAACATCAATCGAATGAACTATTACGTGCAAGGACCTCACTTTATGATTGATCATTTGCCAATATTGCAAAGANACGTGTAAAATTACAATTTTTTAAAATTTTAATAACTTTATAACGGTTTAGTGAATCGATTTGTAATTTTTAAAGGAGTTTTAGAATTGAATGAGAAACGTTCTTCCAAATTTTTATTTGTCTCGTAGCATTTTGACATACCTCCCAAACATCCCATATAATTAATTTTCAGAATAGTGTTACTTTAATGAGAACTCATTCTGGTATATGATTAACTAATTTTAGATGTATAAATAGCACTTAACATCCAACGCCTATGTTTTGATATATGGAACGACAAAGTAGTTTGTTAATTCATAATAGACGACCATTCTGAGATAGGTATATTACACAACGTTGATGTAGATTTTTATTCTAGTTTAATAAACTCTAAGGTACTTGCAAAATATAATTAATCTTAAGTTGCATTGCGTTTTTGATTAATCTTCCTAGAATTTGTTTGTTATTTAAGCTGTTACAGAGATTTTGGTTTAATTTCGTTCACTGGCACTTAATTTAATTTTTTCCAGACATTTGGGAAATAAATTACGATGCTGCTCAGACACGTACTTTACTATCACCACTCTTGAATGCAGACAGATATTAATTTTATGCAACAATTTATGGCACACGCATTTGTGTGCTTCTTCTGTGTTGCAGCATGTTACTTTCGAAAGCTTACGAAATAACGTAACTTTTCAAATGTCCACTCTACTTAGAAAACGGTTAAAACTATTCGGTACTCGTGTTAAAATTGGGTTTAAATGAAATGAGTTGCGTCACCGATAACTGAAATAACAAGTGCTAAGACGAAAGGATGTCACGAATATTTAAGAACACCTGAAATATAACATTTATATGCTTGAATGAAGTAAGAAAAATTTTGTTTTTACTATCTCATAAGAACTTAACGATCTTACAAAATTTTGTGGAATTTAATATTCCTGTTTTCTTTGTAACTGTAAAAATATTTACAATTAAAGTGCTTGTTCACTCAACACCATCATCACAAGGTCGTTAGTCCTAAGACTGGTTGACACACGCACCTCTACTTCTTCCTATTTTGAGCTAATCTTCGTATTTCCTTAAAATTAGAAAATTCCACATCCTTAACTATTTGCGAACAGTAATCTAATATAGGTTTACCTCTACTCCTTTTAACTCCTGTTTCTGCCTCTAATGTCTTTCTGACTAGACCTTCATGCTTGAGAAAGTGTCCTACCAATCTATCTCGCCTATTTTTTATTCACTTTCATAGAGTCCTCTGTTCTCCTATTATTTCTAATACCTCTTCATTTCTAACCTTCTTTTTCCACGGTATCTTCATCATTCACCATATTTCGAACACTTCTAATTTTTCTTTTCCGCGGCGCCCATCGCCCATGTTTCGCACTCGTACATGACCCCGCTCCAAACATACATCTTTAACAATCTTTTTCGAATTTCTAAATTAAACGTTAGCGAGCATAGAAGTGACTTCTCTTTATTAAAGGCGATTACTTCTGTTTACTCATATGCTTTAATTAATCAAATCAACTTTCTTTAAAATATTCGTTATTGCAGTGATAAATTTACTTAAAAAATTATCTATTATAAGAGGAAGTAAGCCGTACGGCGGAGTTTTAGTAGCACTAGAAACTAGATTAAATGTCCACCGATATTTCTTTCGTTTATTTAGGCAAACCTACCCTAAATAGTTCGTTGCGTTTATAACATACGCCAAGATCCTAAGCAATAAAACAAAAGCACTTCTTGGTCACTTAATATCAAAAANTTACTGTTCGCAAATAGTTAAGGATGTGGGATGTTAAAGTTTTAGGGAATTGCGAAGATTAGATCAGGGTAGGAAGGAGTGAAGGTGCGCGTCCAATCAATATTAGGACTGACGACCTTATGATGATGATGACCTGCTTCCATCGTTTACATGAATTACAAAGAACGTCGTTCGTCAGATACATTTATTTTTGATACCAATGAAATTATATTTTTATAAGTTTTTCTCAACCTGCTCGGACGGGTGGGAAGATCAAGGTGCACTTAAAGGTCAATAAGACATCCTCCAGAGGGATGTTTTCAGGTTTATTGCTTTTGTGATGAGTTAAAGAGCGAAAATAATACCTGCTTAGTTTTGTATTTTCGTTTTGCTTGCTTGTACTATACAAATTGTATTTTTGTAGGTGGTATGTTACTAAATGGAATTGAATTTTCTCTTAATGTTAGTGTGCTATTTCGGCAATTGTGTTTTTAAGTGTTTTTATTGCGTGGATTAATATTTAAATGTAACAATCTGAAAGAAAGGAGATACGACAAAATAAAAGATTAGAAATTGTGAAAGTGTAAACAAAAACAGAAGAGATGTAGTTTATCTTCTTTTTGTAGTTCGTTTAGAAAATGAAAAGTCGGAGGAATAAAATGGGAGTCGCGTGAATGTTGTCACGGTGTTTATTATTTCATCTGTTAAAAATGATTGAATCGAACGGTCACTACTATTAGCGAACGCTTGATCTTCTTTAAAAAACTAATTAAATGGTCATTACAATAATAAAACTAAAACAAATTGCGGATGGTACTGTTAGCAAGAAAGTTGGGACAGGATTTTAACTACTTGCTGCATCTCTTCAAAGTGAATGAAAATTATCTAATAAAAATGATTCTAGAATAAAATATGCTTACGTTATTATTTTTAATATCTTAATTTACAAAATTTCTTTGGACTAACAACCTCATAATGATGAATTTGCAAGAATGACGGGATCTCTGAAATCGCTCAATGAAATTTTGTTAGTGTGTCTGGTTGGCTCCAGCTTGAGTGATTGGATAGTTTTGGACCTGATAGATGGCGCCGTTGTCAACAATTATTTTTTCATCTTTTTTCAGATTTCTTACCAAAAAATACACACCATCACAATTTTACATTAAAATCAAACTGGGCACAGAAGGAATTTAATAGTTAGACTAGTATTGACATATTCGAAAAAGCTTTCGCGGCCAGTAGGAAAATTGATGCGGTTGGAGTTTCTTCCCAACGTTAACATGAGTGGCGATGGATGTAGACTCAGTTCAACATTGGACATGAAAGGATCTCTAAAGAAGCTCGCTACTTTTGCTAGTGAAACGTTAGGAAGCAACTCTAACCGGTGGCCAAGAACAAGACTGTCCAAGTTTTCCTTAGTCGGTCTTGCTCAAATACTTCTAGTTTTGGTTTTGGTCTTGCTGATATGATCTCAGTTTTGGTGTTATAGTTTTTAATAATTCTTTCGAGCATAAATTTTTCTATTTACCGACATAACAATTGTCTTAAACGCTGTAATTTTCTGTCATATGCGAGCTTGTTATGACTTTTAAAGAAAATAGTGTCTATAGTTGTCAGGGTTATGAAAATTGGAGAACTTATCTTTCCTTCAATGCATAAATTGACCTTTTAGCGAACAAAATAGTACAAGGTACTAGAAAAAAGTTAAAAATATCGAAAGAAAATTAGTTTGTCTCTATATTTCAACTATGCGCTATACAGACTTAGGAACAGAGGACAGTTACTCCGGGGACATTCTTGTAGATCCCTTTTTGCGAATTGAAAATTTCAAAAACTTAAAGTGTTTTGTTCCATCAAAAGAATATATTAAAGTTTCTTCAAATAGTTTAACTCATAAATTTATTTTACTTTAATCTTTCGTATTTG
>NW_020438933.1:237098-249678 GCF_000699045.2 Agrilus planipennis
TTTTTGTAGAAAGTGAAAGTTGCAAGGTTGATGCATAACCCTTTAAGAATTAAGAAGACTATTTACAATATTTACACTTGATTCCATTGTTATTGTGAACACTGTACAAACTAATTTATCTTCTTTTCGTTTTTCCGCTGTTAGAAAGTTTTATTGTAATTGGAAGTCTAGTTCCTTCTCTGTTGCATATCTCTCGCCCACCTGAATTTCCGCTCCTTTAAGATAAAACTATTTTTTAAGTACATACATATTCGCTGCTGCACGTTTGGCTTGGTTCTTGGGCGGATAATTATAATAGTCGAGTGTTCTTCGCTAGAAAGTTGCTCGCTCTGGATAATATTTACACGGGCAATTTAGACGAAAACACTCGTACGTAAAACAAAATTATCACGGTGCTTAATGCGTAACAAATTATCCAGACATTATAATATAGAAAGAAAGGTAATGTAATTATTGTACAACAAGGTTTCATAAAATATATAAATATAGAAAAACGGAACTTCATCCAGACACAATGATTGAAACAAGCTACTAATGTTACTTGATTTAATAGCGAATCTAAAAAGAATTTTTTTTCATTATAATGTATTTGTATAAAATACTAATCTCTTGCAACGTGTGAATCCTGCAACTGCAGAAAAATTGTCACCATAGGTGAAGGCGTAAACTCCCGATAGAGGGTGTCATGCTTTCTTTTCAAGGTACGTGTACGATTTTGTTATCATACCCCTGTCTCGAAAAAACGGCCTTTTTCGATTTCAGGTACGAGAAAGTATAACGTTACCTCCCAAGTAAGAAATCGTATTTACTGTTTACTAGGAAAGTATTCTAATAATATCTATCGTATGAAAATTGACTTTCCAACCAAAGGCGAGAATGGAAATCACGCGGAAGATGGAATATCATTTCCCATTAAGGAGTAAATGCGATTTCTTACCCGGTAAAGAACAGAACGTTACGGTTTCGTACCTGAAATCAGGGAAAAATATCGTTCTTTGGTTAGGGATATGGTACAAGATCAATTTTGTATCATATTGATTATATAATACTGCTAGAACGATAATAGTAAGAATTCTGGATGTATAGGGTGTTTCACCTACGGCGGTTCCGTCCATCATAACTTATAGTTATTATAGTTTTAGTAAAAAAAAATGTTTATATATTTGTACATTCTTGGTTTCTTTATTTAATTTTAGGTCGACTTTGCTAACAGTTTCTTGTACCTATCTCTAGTGATTTTTGAGGTATTCAACTGCTTTTGCAAAAAGGCACGATCGAATGAGATCAAATAGAATCTAAACGAAAAAAGCTAACAACATGCGTTTAGGACAGTTCGTTTTAGCATGAATTACTGCATCTTTTTTGCTATGGGAAAAATATGTATGCTATTGAATATACGAAATATCGAAACCTACAAACTTTTGACAATCTTACATGACGAACATTTTTTTTTTTGGAATGGCTCATATTTAATAATACCGATTGATGCGAAATTAAAAGCCCTATCTACTGATATAAGATTTTAAATATTTATCTCTAACAGTTTTCCAGAAAAAATCGATTATTNATAATTAAATTTATTGTGAATTACACTATTAAAAAAATGTTTTTGCTTATTTTGTGAGAAGAGCTTTTGTAGCGTGTTCACGTTTCTACATCTCAATAAATTTGAGGTGGTACACATCTTTTGTCTTATAAATAACATTTATTTATAAGATAGAGTCATCGAGTCTTAAGCAACGTTTGTGTTAGATTAATTTTCTTATCCACTTTAATTTGCTCACTTACTATAAATTGCGAGTTACATAATATAGTAAAAGCCTGATTTTAACAAGTGTAGCAGCTGAATGAACTTTATTTGCAACGGTGTGTTAAAATTACTTCCGATTAACAATCAATCAATAAAAAACGGTTTGTCAGTTACGAGTACTAGGCCAAAACCCACTTTCTTGTAGTAATTAGTTTTTACTTCCTGCATTAATCGAATGTTTCATTTTTTTTTGGTTTCCTTTGGCTCCTGAATTGCTCATGTGCCGCCCACCAATCAGCTATTAACTAATATTAATTGTTCTTGAAACGTAAACGTTTTCTTGCATTGTTGTTGGCAAGAGTTACAACACTTTCTCGTTAAGGAAGTTTACTAATTTTCATCTGCAATGCAAATTTACTATTACGCCGGTTGGTCATTCCATAGTTGTCAGCGCCAACCCAGTGTTCTGAGCCAAGTTTTTCTCGCACGGATTTCGTTTATTACCCAAAACGGTTATTGTTATGTCTTATTATTTCCTCTGAACAAATGAATACACAGACAATCTTTGCTTGGTTTGCGCCAGTTCTCACATTATGGAGAGAAAAAATCGGAGACGAAAATCGTTTCAAAACTGAGACAGTTACGCGTTAAAGAGGACGTTGGATATTGTTGTGGACGTTTGAATATTATGTGTGATAGAAAGTATGTTGCGTCGTCATGAGAAATTAAATTCTGCAAAAAAGTAATGCTGGGAATAATGTCGGGCACGTATATACATATGTAGAACGTTAATTGCTTTATGCAATCAGTTTATACAAGTTTGCTTCCCGTTGTCGGATTNGTAGCAGCTGAATGAACTTTATTTGCAACGGTGTGTTAAAATTACTTCCGATTAACAATCAATCAATAAAAAACGGTTTGTCAGTTACGAGTACTAGGCCAAAACCCACTTTCTTGTAGTAATTAGTTTTTACTTCCGCATATAATTCCGATGCTATTTAGGAAATCCATAAAATATTGTTTCGAATATTTTTTAATACACATATATCCTGGGAAATGTATACGTTTCCTAGGAATTATATGAAATTCCGGTATTGTACTAGGAAATGTATAAAACTAATGCTTTTTGTGAACAAAATGAATAAAAGACTTTAGTAAACTGAATCAGAGTTATCTGTGTTTACGCGGTTCTAGTGCGATCTCCTGATTGGATGACCAATACCCTACCCTCGCTCCGCTATCCCCGCGTGCCCAATGACATCTTGAATGTAATACATTTCCGATTGCCATTTAGGAAATGTGTCTAATATAATTTATTTCACACATTTCCTATTTTGGGAATTATATACATTTCCTAGAAATTGTATACAATAACGGATTACATACATTTCCGTTAACACATACAAACGACGCGTATATTCCATCAATGGTGGAGAGCTAGTCAGCACACTTATTGTTTCATTATTTATTAGAGAACCTGCCGATTATTCTATTCGCATTCCTATTTTAAATCCTAGATAATTGAGGATAGAAAAGCGCCAATGATATGAAACAGAGAATAGCGCAAGAACGGGTTGTTTTTAACAAAAAGAAATCGCTTTTATGGTTCGAGATCGGTTAATAAGGAAATTCTAAAGGCGCATGTTTGAAGCACGACTCTATATTGGTTTGAAATGAGGCTCTGTATCGCACAGTGGACGTTGTGGAAAATAAAAAGTTAGAAGCGTTTAACATGTGGTGTTATAGGAGGATGTTAAAAATACCATGGATAGAAAAGATTAGAAATGAGGGAGGTGTATAAACCAACAAGAAATAAGCGAGATTGTTTAGAAGGACAACTTCTCAGGCATCGAAAGCTAGTTAGACAAATATTAGTAGCAGAAACAGGAGTTAATAGAGGTAGGTCTAGATTATATTACTGTTCGCAAATAGCTAGAGATTAATGTTACTTTATTGTTCATTTAAGAGATAGACCAAACCAAAACAAACGTGGACGCGTAATCACTGACCAGCATGTGACCATATCGAATTGATATATGGCAGGTTGTGTAGAATTGAAAACTAGAAGATATTGTGGTGTGCTAATAAATGCATATGATACAAAAATCTATTCGAAAAACATTTATTAGATGAATCCAAAGCTAAAGAAACTATGGATTCCATTTATTTCTCTTATTACAATGTGTAAAAGATCAGAAGCAAAATAGGTTTGTAAATATTTTGATATAAAATGATTTTACATCAATAAAATTATTNAATGGCAAATAAATACATAACCATTGCGTATGTTACCGGAAATGTATGAATTGTGTACAATTCCTAGTAAATGCATACAATTCCGATGCTATTTAGGAAATCCATAAAATATTGTTTCGAATATTTTTTAATACACATATATCCTGGGAAATGTATACATTTCCTAGGAATTCTATGAAATTCCGGTATTGTACTAGGAAATTAAAAAAAAAAAAATGGGCTAATTCACCACCCAAACAGCTAGTTTTGGGGTGGTGAAAGTAAAATATTAATTGAGTCGCTACGTTAAATGGCAAATAAATACATAACCATTGCGTATGTTACCGGAAATGTATGAATTGTGTACAATTCCTAGTAAATGCATACAATTCCGATGCTATTTAGGAAATCCATAAAATATTGTTTCGAATATTTTTTAATACACATATATCCTGGGAAATGTATACATTTCCTAGGAATTCTATGAAATTCCGGTATTGTACTAGGAAATGTATAAAACTAATGCTTTCTGTGAACAAAATGAATAAAAGACTTTAGTAAACTGAGAATCAGAGTTATCTGTGTTTACGCGGTTCTAGTGCGATCTCCTGATTGGATGACTATGACAATACCCTACCCTCGCTCCGCTAACCCCGCGTGCCCAATGACATTTTGAATGTAATACATTTCCGATTGCCATTTAGGAAATGTGTCTAATATAATTTATTTCACACATTTCCTATTTTGGGAATTATATACATTTCCTAGAAATTGTATACAATAACGGATTACATACATTTCCGTTAACACATACAAACGACGCGTATATTCCATCAATGGTGGAGAGCTAGTCAGCACACTTATTGTTTCATTATTTATTAGAGAACCTGCCGATTATTCTATTCGCATTCCTATTTTAAATCCTAGATAATTCAGGATAGAAAAGCGCCAATGATATGAAACAGAGAATAGCGCAAGAACGGGTTGTTTTTAACAAAAAGAAATCGCTTTTATGGTTCGAGATCGGTTAATAAGGAAATTCTAAAGGCGCATGTTTGAAGCACGACTCTATATTGGTTTGAAATGAGGCTCTGTATCGCACAGTGGACGTTGTGGAAAATAAAAAGTTAGAAGCGTTTAACATGTGGTGTTATAGGAGGATGTTAAAAATACCATGGATAGAAAAGATTAGAAATGGGGGAGGTGTATAAACCAACAAGAAATAAGCGAGATTGTTTAGAAGGACAACTTCTCAGGCATCGAAAGCTAGTTAAACAAATATTAGTAGCAGAAACAGGAATTAATAGAGGTTGGTCTAGATTATATTACTGTTCGCAAATAGCTAAGGGTGTGGGTTTGTTCTAGTTTTAGGGAAATGCGAAGTTTAGCTCAGAATAGGAAAGAGTGGAGATACGTGTCCAACCAGTCTTAGGACTGACGACCTTATGATGATGATGTAGTANGAAGAGCTTTTGTAGCGTGTTCACGTTTCTACATCTCAATAAATTTGAGGTGGTACACATCTTTTGTCTTATAAATAACATTTATTTATAAGATAGAGTCATCGAGTCTTAAGCAACGTTTGTGTTAGATTAATTTTCTTATCCACTTTAATTTGCTCACTTACTATAAATTGCGAGTTACATAATATAGTAAAAGCCTGATTTTAACAAGTGTAGCAGCTGAATGAACTTTATTTGCAACGGTGTGTTAAAATTACTTCCGATTAACAATCAATCAATAAAAAACGGTTTGTCAGTTACGAGTACTAGGCCAAAACCCACTTTCTTGTAGTAATTAGTTTTTACTTCCTGCATTAATCGAATGTTTCATTTTTTTTTTAAAATGTAAGGACTTTTGAAAATCATGCTTAAACATCTTATAAATCACTATTTAGTGGAGAATACTATTCTAAAATTGACATTAACTAATTAACAAATTACAATTTTAAGTTACCGAAATTCTATACTTAGAAAGTGACATTACACGATTTTACAATTTAAAATCAAGTTTCAGTTAAAATTCCTCTCGTCTTTTATGTACCTATCTCTATTTTTATTCATAACGTATTTAAGGAGGACGTTTACGTAAAACAGGTCCTATAATTATGAAATTTCAGTATGTTAATTACAAGTCTTGAAATTTTGCGGCAATAAAAAACTATTTATACTATGTAAAAAGCGTTTTTGAAGCATTCCATAGTTACAGACTTTTTTTTGTCCTGTTCGTGAGAAACAAATAAAAATGATTACCAAAAATGATGATTTCCATTTCTGTACACTAAAAAGTATAGATACGTGGCAACATCGCGTATACTATTGATGAAATTTGTTACAGACATGTTTGAGAGTGTGCTGTTGCCACGATTAGCACATTTTATAGTGAAGTGAAAAATTGGCTTTTGAACGCTTAGATTTGTGGTTAGAAATATTGAATGTTGTATGAATATAATTAGATCGTAAATTAAATTCTTTTAATGAAGTTTCAATCACTAAAAAATTAAAAAACCATTTATATTCTATTGGCAGCCATAAGTTGACTCTAATGTGTAAGCATAGGCGTTCTCCTTTTGCTTTCTGCCCCGCAAAGGCGTACACCACGTCCTTAAAGAAGAAATTCAGGGGTTTATGCAGGAATTGTTTAAAATTATAAACCTAATTCTTATAAAAATTGGCTTTGCTAAAACTTTATTTATCAGTATGGCAATAGGCATTTCAGTCAATTTACAGTTATCTCGGTGACCTATTGAGTTAAAGGCTGGTAGAGAATCTGCGGCTGTTGCATGACTTCCAGATGACGCCTATCGTAGCCTCCTCTGATGTCACAATGAAATCAACGGTTGCTTGATCGGTGTTATTATTACACTGTTTTTACTATGCAGGTATCGAAGTTATTCAATGATACGAATGCCATGTAAAGAATGTGAAAGTACAATGTATAACAAGAGACGTAATACGCAGAAATAGAATCGCAAATTTACGAATGTGACATTGAAAGATCTAAGAAATGTAAGGCACTGCAATAAGTAAGTGTGAATAAGCAAAATGTGAATAATAATTAACAAAGAATAATAATTGTTGATAATGATTGACTTTGTATAGATGTTGCTTGATAAGGCTGATTTTGTAGATTTCAGTTAATCATAGAAAAATCGATCTGCTTTTATTCCAGTTCATGAAAAGGAACTATTAAATCTTTTAAATACCTACATCAAAGTCTTCTAAAATATGAGTTTTTTGGGAATGATCCCTTTCTATTTTAGTCAACTTCATCACCTTGAATTGATTTTTGTTATCGTATAAATTAGAAGGAAAATAAAAGAAAAGGTCCCAGTTTGAGTCTCTTTTAAACACATAAAGCCAATTGATTGTAATTTTCTAATTAACGAAAGTAGGTTACTACCAGAATAATTTGAGTCGGACGGAAATTCGACTACGAGAGAATTACATCGTTTTAAACTATTGAAAATTCATTGTTTGTTCATGTTATTGTCTACTTGTTCATCTCTCTACTCATGTCTTTTAATTAAATCTAGCACTTTTACAGGTCGGTATCAGTGCATTTTTTAAAACTGCGCGAAAACAATTCATCAGTAGAAGGTGTTTATTAATCGTCCCCTAGATTATAACTACTCTAAGTAATTTATTTTTAGAAAAGTTCGTTATTATAAATAGCAGTACATTAGACCTCTCGTTCATTTAAATTTCCAGTAAATTCGAATTCTTTCTTGAAATTCCCATGAACTTTGTAATAAAAAAAAATTGTTGCGATGGGTGTTGGTTTGTTTGAATTGAATGACTTCATTAGAATATTGTGAGGCATGATAATGTTACAAAATTTTATGAGCACATATTCTATTACTGCATGTTGTTTAATTAATAAAAGGGATTTTTATGGGTTGCCTATGAAAACGTTATTCAACTTTCTTCAGGTATGCGTGTTTGCAGAAAGATTCGTTAAATAGTGAGGTTATAGCGAGTTTTAAATGCAACAACAAAATTGCACGCTACAATATTCTATGAGTTTGAAAAGGGAGGATAAGTTTAAAGAAGAAAAATCACTCTAATATAAATTTGTCAATTTGTCTTTGGTGTTAGGCCATCTGAGGTTATTACAGTAATGAATAGAGGGTATGTCTCTGATTAGTGTTTGAATGGGTCGTTATTCTATTTCGTGACAAATTTTTCCGCCAGAGGGCGTCAATGTTTACCAATATGGATTTGGATAATTGGCTAATTCTTGGCCGATTTTGATGATCAAGAAGTCGGTTCCTATATGCTTCATAAGAATATGAAGGATTGTGTCCAATACGATTTGAAATAAAAAAAATCATCACGTTTTTTAGGGACAAATATTGAAAGTACCTACATCAAAATAAATGTGATTTTCGAACTAAGCATGCTTGAATGGGTTAGAATCGAATCTTAATTTTTTAAAATTAATGAAAAAATTTGGTTAGCCTTGATCCACCTCCGTGGCGGAAAAACTAGGATGGAATGGAAAAACTTCCCATTAAAACACTACTCAGGGGCATCTCCTTTATTCATTTCTACCATAAGTAATTTCATCTGCAAGTACATAGTTGCATTAATATGATTTTTCTTCTGTGAATCTGATGCTATAGGCGGAAAAAATATTGTTTCTTGATGTCTAACTGATAGGTAATTTAGTTTCACAAGAAATGCAGAATTGGTTTTTTTATTGAATTAAAAATTTTGTATTTATGTTTACGTAATAAATAAAACTGTAGTATGTATGTATCTTATTTTATATCTTTGTATAAAAATTCCACATTTGAGTAATTTAGTGTTTTCATTAATTTGAATCTTCTATTGATACGGATTAGCGAAGTTTTATTCTGTATTTTACGAGTAAAATCAATGTTATTCATTTTAATCAGATTACTAAGAAAAAAGTTCAGTAAAAAGTCTTTAAATACCTATCCATGTATTACTATTTTTTATAAGAGGTAGCTTTTTCCAAAGTCTCTTTGGTATGACTGGTAGAAACTGAAACTGAATTTCGTAATCAAATAAGTAATTATCATTGGCAGGTGAGGCATTGTATTCAAATTACAGCGTTCGTGGAAGTGTATGTTTCATAATTCTCTTGGCAACCTGCAATCTCTAAATCTCTCTCTCTCCACGTGGTTGTTAACGCGTTACTGGTAATAGTCCTCGGATTTTCAATTATTTTTCTGCTAGATTTTACTCATGATACATCTATGTAGCAAACGTATAATAATTTGACGTGATTTATTTGACTCTCGTGGAAATCGTTTCCGGGTTTTATATACATGGCTAATTTTTAAATGGATTTTAATCGCAGGTTTTTCTGTATCATTTACTTACTACAAACGATCTCCAGAAAAATGTGAAAATAAAGCAAACAAACAAACGAAACTGATGTTACAGTTGTTAGCTAATATATGTTTCTGCATCAAACACCGAAAATCTTAAACAAAAACATATTGACAAAATTCAAAAATGGAATGTATTCCTTTGGCTGATGAAATAAAAGAAATGTGGAATTAGAACACAGTTCCAATTATTCCAATAATACATAATATCGTTAATAGGCGTTAAATCTAAAACATTACATGCTAGCCTAGCCGAGTTAAAACTGCATAAACTTACAGGTACGTACATCAATCTACAAAAATCAGTAATCCTTTCTTAACAGTTCTGACATATCCCCCTTTTCAGATAGTACAATAGGTTAAATTAGAAGCGTTGTTTTTAACAATCATCGTTTATATTTCAGGGCAAGAAGTACTGTTAGTTCTATAAAAATTTAATAACAGTAAATTAGTTTCCATATCGTGTCCTAAAACATGTGAGGTTCTTTGGCATTAGCTTGTCTTTACTTGTTCAAATTTAACCAGTGAAAACTGAGAAGACCGGAAAATAATAATAATAAGTGCTAATAGTCCATTACAATCACTGGTATATACCTTAACGATGCAGATTTTAATCCTGAGGACAAAATTATGAAAGAAAAATTCAAAATTGAAATGTGGAAATCAAAAGTTCTTCATGGAAAATACCCGAACCAACAACAGCAGGAACATATGGATAACAAAGAAGCTTCTAATATATGGTTAAAGAAAAGAAATATATTCTCAGAAACTGAGGGATTTATGATAGCGATTCAGGACAAAATGATAAAAACAAAAAACTATGAAAAATATATTATTAATAATCCCACAATTTCATCGGACATATGCCGAGCATGCATATGCGAAACAATTGATCACATTACTGGGGGTTGCTCATTTTTAGCCAGCTGATTATACACCGACAGGCATAATAATGTTGCTAAACAGATACAGTCACTGTTAACCGAAATGTTTAAATTCATAGATCAGATAGAGCCATACTATAAATACAAACCACAACATGTATTAGGAAACCACTTAGCCAAGCTTTATTGGGATAGAGACATAATTATAGACAAAACAGTTAATCATAACAGACCTGACATCACACTGACCATCAAAGAGACTAAATCAATCTACGTAATAGATGTTGCTGTAGCCAACATTGAAAATCTTAATCAAGAACATATTGAGAAAATTCCTTTTTTTTAATTGGCGTTATACGTACTTAAAACGTTACACGCTAACCTAGCCGAGTTGAAACTACATAAACTTATGTACATAACTCTACAGAAATCAGTAATCCTTGATACATGCAGAAGAAGTACTATTAGTTCTATAAAATTTAAGAACAGAAAATTGGTTCCCATATCATATATCCAAAAAGATGTGAGTGAGGTTTTTTGGCCATTAGCCCGTCTTCACTTGCTCAAAGTTACCAGTGAAAACTGAGAAGACTGGGAAAATAATAATAATAAAAGATAAGTAAATTGCATGAGGAGGGTAACTGATCTAAAACGTTCATTAAAAGTTTGTAGTGAACGAAATAAAACATCGACTTCTATGTAAGTCAAAGAAATCTATACTGTCTAAAGAAAATATTCTTCAAACTGTGAAATTTTGATTTTAGCAGAATTGCACTATCACTTCGTTATTTTAAATAGATTTGTTTATTTTTTTAAATGCCGTATTAAATTTAAAGGAAACTTTTCTAAATATGGTAGGTCCCTATAGCTAATTGTTTTCAATTTAGGTATAATTATCGTAAATTAAGACGGAAATTTTCGTAAAACCGTCAACGAGAAAAAACTTATTATCTCGAGAACCAAACAGCTGAAACTTTAGTGTTTTTATTTTTGAATGAAAGCAGGGTTGCAGAGCTTCTGTTTCACTATTTTTTTTTTAACACTTACACTTATACTCTCTTTGATACCAATTGATGCCTATCTTAAAAAAGAAATTTTTGTATTGCGTACGATAAATGGTTAGATATTTATAATTCTTTCTGTTTAATGGTACACAGTAAATAAAATCTCAATAACATCAAAAAATTGCACTCTTATATAGTGTTTGAAGGGCGAAGCAGCATCTATCATAAGTGCATTGGAATCATCAGATCAGGATTATTTAACATTTGTTGGAAAGTCGGTTCGACAATAAAAGAATTATACTGCAAAATCATGTAAAATCGTTAATATAATTGCCAATTATTTCAAAAAAATCCGCGAACTGAGAAAATTAATTGGCACAATTCGAAACTCGTATACGCACATTGCAATCGTTAGGGAAAAATATGGACGCATGGATACGTTATTAATTTATCTAATCACGTCAAAGCTACACAGAAATTCGCATAGAGAACAGGAAAAAATCGATTGTAGGGACAGAAGTACCAAATATGAAAACATTCATGGAATTTTTAGAATCATTCAAGTCACGGTAAATAATGTAAAAAATAATTAGTGTGGATATTACAATAACAAGAAATAAATTTCAAAATGAGGTAATTGTCCAGAATTGGGGTTCCAGACCAAAATCACTCCAAAAACCTTTTCATCGGTTTCTGGCCATTCTACATAATAGAATTAGATATTAGAAGGTGGGGGAGATAGTTTTTTATGAGTTCTTAAAAATTGCCCTAATTCTGGATAATTATCTGCATTGGTGACGTCATTGTTTGGTTAGGTAGATTTATGACAGATTGGAGTTTAATGCCCCTGCTCGCCGGAGGCGGCATGATATGTTAGACGCAGCGTTTCCCAACCTTTTTTTCCTCGCGAACCAAAAGAAAGGTCCAAAAAAATTTGACGGAACCCCCTATGTAGTCGTTAATGACAGGTAAAAAAAGCAATAAAATTTGATGGAATATATATTTTTCACATTGCAGAATAATTGATTATATTAATCGTGAAACATTTAAATAAAACATTAATAAATTAACTAGAATGATGTAAATGTCGTAAACTGCTTTAATTGTATATTTACTTCTAATTGTATTGTAAAAAAAAATAGAAAGGAAAACTGCTGTAATGATTTTAAATACAAAGCAGATCATTATACTAATCACTTTGATAAAATGTTTTAAATATAGATAAATGTTTGTAATAAAAAAAGAATAGTATTTGATTACTTGAATAAGAGGAATAAATTTTAATGTATAAAATTGTTGATATATTTTGATATTGATGAAGTAATTTTGAAAAACAAATAAGTAAAAA
>NW_020438933.1:250678-262545 GCF_000699045.2 Agrilus planipennis
GTAATTATCAATATTATAAATGTTGGATAATTAGTAATAATAAGTAATCTATTAAATTTTATTAGACTTTATAGTGTATGAAAATTGGAAAATTACAGAACTTTGCAACCCCATAACTTTTTATGGGGGTGTGACCGCCGCGAACTTTTTATGGTGGTTTACTTAGGAAGACCTCCTCTTTCAATCCCCCCTGCTCCCATCCCCGAAGAGGGTGGGGAGATAATCTACACCTTTACCATAATTTTTAACACCCCCTTCCGCCCCTGATCTCCTTACCATAATTGTAAATTGATGTTTAAATTGTATGCGACGTCTGCATCGGAAGGAAGTCACGTTCATAAATATGCGTAAGAACCTGTCAAATTCCGTTGATATCCACATTTACAATGGTCTTTAAACTTATAGAAACGAGGTTAAGGATTCAAGGATTTGGAGCGAGAACAAGTTAGTGTCAGATGCACGAGTAACCGCACTTGTGTGCACACATTCGTATGTATGCGCATTTACGTATGCAGAGGTATATTGTCAGATTTGGGAAGAAACGTTATTACAATTTACGAACATCCCAAACAGGGATTAATTGCCTTGTCGTTCGTTCGGTAGTGTAAAGCAGACATCGCAAAGGCCGCTTGCTTGGATCCGTTCGTTGACTTGTAACGGGCCCAGCACTGCAGCGATGCCTTTTACATCATACACACGTATGCTCATATACATATATATATACAAAAACATACGCACGTACACAAGCACTAACCGATAAAATATCCTACTGACCAATGACCACTTATTACATAATAGCTGTATTACATACACGGCATAGGCATTAAAACATTTGACAGACCAGATGCCAAGGCGAATAGGAGTCAGAGATATAATTTGACTGTAATCAAACATTATAAAGTATTCCGGAAACTGTTATAATCGATAATAATTATTTCAACTATGGTAAATATGATAATTAGTTTAACTGTATAGGAATCATGATGGTACTAGAGGTAGACGGTACAATAGGGTACCTATGTGATGGTAAAAAGAATGTAGAAGGGAAGTAGATCGTAAAGAAATAATTACGAGTCAACTACACACCTAATTGATGGTTGGATCGTTTTGCATCTGGTGAAAAGAATATAGGATAAATGAAATTGTTGTTATGTTATACTATGTACTTAATTTGAAATCATTTCGTCTATAAGTTCAGCAGTTCAAATTGAATAAGAAAAAAATCGTTCGAATACATTACATAGGGTAAGATCGCCAGTAGTCAGCCTTTGAAGGAAATTTTATTGTTTACATTTAATTAAAAATTAGTCATGTGCATGAAAATGCAATAGTTTCCGTATATAGTTATAGCATAATTAGTATTCTAATATGTACATAAACTAGTTTTTGTTTGATTTTATGGCATTTTGAGCTTCTGATTTTTTTTTTTGCAAATAAGACCATTCTTCCTTAAATCAACCGTTAAAAATCTAATGTCAGCCACTGTTATTTCATTAGTCAGCCTACCTATATTGCACGTCATGAGCGAATATAACAAAAGAAGAGAAATATATCCATTTATTTACCAAAAAATCCATTACAAAATGCACAAATAACAACAATATCTATCAACTAATTGAAACATGGAGTTTTAAATTTATATAGGTAACAATTTGGTCATAAAATAAGTTGACTTAACAATCAGGTATGAAAAAGTTACATTAAAAAGGGGGGGGGGAGTAACTAAGCAATGTCAAAGTGCAATGAAACTTTTAAACTTTTGCAGTTTGACAAAAGTCACATATAAAACCAGAGTCTATTATTTCGTCAAAATTTTTTCCTTGAAAAATTGAACATTTTAGGTGAAACCATTTTGGGCACTGGTCTCGACCGATATTTTTCAGTTCATTATCTTACATATTATTATTTATAGCACCAGTCTCGTTTTTACGTTTTTTTCTCTTCTGAGTCTGAGTATTTTCTGCTAACCGTTTCTGTCTTTCTAATTTTCTCTGTAGCCTTTCCTCTGTTTGTTTCTCTTTTACATTTTCTTTCTTCAATAGGATCTTTCTAAACTCTTCAGATGATATCGTTGGTGGAAGGGGGTCTTTTTTTATTCGTTTTGTATTAGATTTGATTGGGCTAGGAAAATACAGATGTTTATAAATGCTCTTATTGGACGATTTAATAGAAATGTTTTGCAAGACATTAATGGTCTTACTTTTCGATATGTCATAGTCATTCGGCATATCGTCTGGATTTTCTATATTTATTAAAACCTGATTTACCTACATATACAATAAAATTTTAATGTTTTAAATTGTATAATAGAAAAATATAAAATGGCAAAAATATTCATTCAATATTCATTTTCNTTTTAACTATAACTTTTTGTCAGTAATGCAATATATGAAAGTATTTACAGAGAAAATAACGGCATCTTCTCTATCTCTTTTTTAGATACAAAAAAATTTACTGCTGTTTTTTGTTTTTGAGTTACTTTTGTGTTTTCGTTACATGCGCATATTTTAGTTGTTCGTAAACTTAGAATAAAATAACTTTTAAGTTCTTCAGGCACTTTTTTGTGCAGAATACATTTGTGTCAGAAAAATAAAAAAATATTTATGCACTTTCGAGTTATAACATAATTTTTTTAACTTCATCTTGTCCCTAGTTATGACACAAGTGTATCTGTGTATGATTAATGATTTAAATACAAAATTTTTATATTTTATTTTTTGGGAATTTTTATAAACTCCAGCATTTAACATATCCACCTGTTATTTAATTTTTTTCTTCAAATTGCTAAGAAGAAACGAAAAATAGATTTATCTACATTACATGTAATGCATCGAAAGAATAAATATTGGTTTAGAAAGGTAGATGTAATTAAAAATATTGAGTGTTTAAATATTCTCTTAAAGGTAGTAGAGATGTTCTTTGTGATTCAAACCTTAAGAATATGCATAATATGAGTAAGCGGATTTCGCAATTTTTAATGGTACTCCTATGTTTCGTTTCAACAGCTCAACTACATCACTAATCTTAATGTTTTAAAAGTCACATCGTTTGCGATTATATCAGGAAAAGACCATTTAGAAAATGTATTGTCTTTATGCAACATGGATATCATACGTTGATTTAGTGTTTCTTTTCATTTGTTTTTTTCTCATGTGTATGTTTGTAGAAAGTTGGGAGGCAGGATTCTTTTATGTCATTTTGTAATAAAGTTAAGATGTAGATTTTATTTTAAATTACTGAATATTAATTTTTATGTGGTATATTCGAATAATTGTTGCGTTGATAATTTTTGAAAAGATTTTGATACGTTTTCATCCATCAGTAAATTAGAATTTCTATTGTGTTCAGGAAGAATATACCTATGCAATATAGTAGGCACTCAAAATAGCTATTTATCATGTTTCTGATATGGATACCTATGTACTTACTTACTTTAAATTTTGCACGCAGTTATTAAAAGATTGTGCATTTATGAGAAGTTGATATTTAAGGATTGGTAATTTGGGCGCCTAGTTATTATTAAAAAAGGAGATGAAAGTAACCGAATAGTGGTAGAGATAAAAATCATTATGTACTAAAATCGTCGTGAAAAGGTACAAATATATGTATATTGCTGTAAAATTGACAGGCACGACAAAAATTTCACCTAGAGACCAAATACTTCCAAATTTAGTGTGAAATTCGTAAATTTGATAATACTCCTTAAGTGATGCTGTATCAATTTTATGTTTTCCTGTGCTGTCATTATTTCTGCTTATCTAAAACCAATACATAAAAACTTGACCCTTATTGGCTCTGATTCTTTATCTATAATTTAAGCAAGGGGAATAAATTGGAATATTACCTAAAATGTTTGGATAAAGAAAAAATACTATTTATAGGTTATGAATTGGTTATAATTGGTCAGTTTGTCTCGATAATTGGTCGGTCATCAGAGCTTTTTAATTTAATTTAGAAAATTTTTATAGTCTTGAGTACATATCGTCGATGTGACTGCTGTTTTCTCCTTGTAGCTTAGTGGTAGAGTATATACTGGTGTGTAAAACCAGGGATCTGGGTTCGATTCCCGGCAAGGGAGTGACAGCAGTAACAATTTTTTCTCATTAATTTAGGGTTGGTAGAATTAATTCATTAATACCTTCAATTAACGCTTCAAAAATTGAAAGTATTTCATCAATTGTTAAACACAAATAATATTAAACAAACAAATGTTCTTTTAAAAATTGTTCATTTTTTTTCATACCTACAGTTATTGTTGCCCAAATTCAGTCTTGGTCTTGCAGTCTTGGTCTTGTTCTTGCGTTTTTGCAAGACCAAGACCAAGAACAAGACCGCGTATTTTTAGCAAGACCAAGACCAAGACTGACCGTGCAAGACTTGAGCAAGAACAAGACATAGCCTGCAAGACTCTTGCGTCTTGCAGCTAGGACTTAGCGCTATTTCACTGAGTAGTTAGGTGTAACAGTTCGGTGTATAGGTAGGTACGCTTAGGAATTCTATGAGACGCAAAAAACTGTATCAAAGAATATGAAAAACTGGACCTATGCGCATTACGACTAATACCATAAACATAGCGAATAAAAAAATTATTAAAATCAAACTGAGTGCATGCATAGTTATGTTTTAACCATCGGCACTTTGATAATGCGGCATCAAAGGTTTTGTACTTACTTCTCAAAGAAATTTGCCGCTTTTCGGAAGTACATGGTTATGATACACGCGCCGGCGGCTTCTTTTGAAATCTAAAACAATCGTTGCCGCCACGCCGAAATCATAACATTTGACACTATTTGATTGCCGCCATAGGGTGTAGGTATACTCATGCAAAATAATTTCGAATTTTTTTACACGCTTTATATTATTGTTTGATTTGCGGCGGCATCCTTATCATAGAGCCGGCACGTGGCGAGGCGGCGCGGTAGAAAGCAAGGATCATAAATGTTTATTAAGAAACAGTTACTTCCATGGAAAACGACATATAGGTCAGTTGATTTTTCGAATTTCTTATCAAATCTTCAGTTATTTATTAATCTGCTTGATCTTTACTATGGCTATATTCATTCAAGCTCACAATGTTCCAATTCTAATACGTTTTTCTAGGATTTAAAGTAAACTTTAATAAATAGTAATAGACTAATAGGTAATTGCAAGACTTGCAAGACTCTTGCTGCAAGACCAAGACCAAGACCAAGACTGGGAGCGCAAGACCAAGACCAAGACCAAGACCAGGTGTATTGGCGCAAGACCAAGACCAAGACTGGCTAAGTCTCGTCTTGTTCTTGCGTTTGGGCAACACTACCTACAGTTTACGCGATTTTTCTTTGAATGTCTTTTCAGCGGTGAATCCCATTAATTTAAGCAAAATGTATCTTCATAAAAGAGTGAATACTCTACAAAAAAAGATTCATAGTAATTTTTTTGATAAAAGATCGTTTTGGTTACTTTCGACCTGTTTCAACATGGAGTTTGAGAGAGCTCTTTGATTTATTAGAACAAGAATTAACGCAAGGATAAGAAATAAACTTCTCCATTTCCTGCTGAATGTTAAGTAATTGTTAACAGTAACATGAGTACAATAACGAGGCTAAGGTCTCTTCTGATCACATTTCTAGTGATATTAGTACCTGTTTAATGAAGAGAACACGTGGAATTGTTTACAACTTCCTGCTGCGATTTGACTTAAAAAAGATACAAAATATCAAGTGAATATTCTTAG
The DNA here is from genome assembly GCF_000699045.2 of Agrilus planipennis. NCBI lineage: Eukaryota > Metazoa > Arthropoda > Insecta > Coleoptera > Buprestidae > Agrilus > Agrilus planipennis. The sequence goes on from NW_020438933.1 coordinate 256,395, forward strand.
TAATGCATTAGTATCTATCTGATAATTAAAATATAATTTGAATATCTTCGTAATAATATAAAANTTTTCTTTACCGTACGGTTCATTTTGTTTTTACTTTAATATCCTAAGTATTTTATATTATTCTGGTGACATTTGTATGTGACCTCCGCATATGGTATGCATTCTATCTTGTTATTTATTATGTAAGGAGGTCTCCGGCTTATGGATCATTCCGTTCTTTTTGTGCCCATCGCATACGAATGAGGCTCAATATATTTAGTTCACTAAAAATTTAACCCGGTCGCGGTTGCTGGTATAATTGGAGCAGAATTGAAAAGGACCTGAAACTATTAGCCCAGTACGTGTTTGCATGTTGGTGTTTACTTTTTTCTTTCCACTACTAGTCACCTTGTTATTAAGAAATGGTAAACGTGATTTAATATTCGCACATACACACCCACAACATGGTATGACGGCCATTAACGATGCATCGCAAGCCTTTCGGTACATGCTTGGTACATTTTAATATTCCGTTACAAATTGTCAAATTGCACTAGCGTTTTAGATTTAGTTTCGGGGTTATTTACTATTGGCCGTGAGTAGGTGCATACAGATTCCCGGCGAGGATGTAACAACAGCAGCAAACTTTTTTTCTCATTAACCTGAGGTAGTTTATAGTGGGTAAAAAATTGAGAATTAATTTTCACATTAATATTTGCTATTGACCACTATTAAATGTCAATGCGTTTCATATATATATATAGTGTTAATATAATTACATTAGTTCGACTAATGTGACTTAATAAGTACGTTTTGTCGTTGTTGCTGTAGTCATCTCCCGCAGCTTAGTGATCATAGTATTGGTGCGTAAAGCTAAAGGGCCTGGGTTCGATTCCCGGCGAGGATGTGACAACAGCAGCAAACTTTTTTTCTCATTAACCTGAGGTAGTTTATAGTGGGTAAAAAATTGAGAATGAGATTTCATTTTAATATATATATGTCGTTACGGACAGACCGTAGTGACACCGATTTTAGGAGCCTTTTCATTGAACAATATACTACCGATATAGTGAAGATAAAACAGAACATTCATGCCTCATTAAGAAGATTTTTCTGGCCGATATCAGTGTGTTATTAACTAGATTGCAACTTTTTTTTTATTCCATATGCTAAGCAAGTTATATTTCTTATATTTGTTTTATCTACGTCACAAAAAAAGAACAATTGCCCCGATAGTTAAAGTGAGACACATTGAAGGAGCTTATTACACGTTATTTGAGAAACTAGAAGATCAACCTAATTTTATAATTATTTCCTTAAGTCTCTACCAAATTTTAACAATATATCAAAAGGCAGGACACGTTTGATGTTATCAACACAAGCAGATGAATTGCTGTTGATTGTTACTGTGAGATAAGTACTTACCGAAAATATTTGAAATTGAATAGACACTCGGTGTTAAGAAAATGAAACATTTATTAACAAATATAATAAAAAAAATAGTAATTAGAAGAAGAGTTATTGTTCTTCTCCTGTTCCATCCCTAAAGTTGTTAAGATACATATTTAACTATGATTTTCTCCACTCCACAATTGTTTCAATCTACTCGGTCATTTTCAATAGTACAGAAAAGTGACTAAAACTAACATGATTTTCTTGACCATCCTAGTGGATGTTTTGCCGAAGGACTAGAAAATTCAATATATTGTGGTTGTTTTTGAGGCGTTACTATCTCTGATAATAACAGGAGTACTAGATGTGATGTATTATGGGGGTCGCTTTGGCTTTCCTTAATATTTTTGATGGAATTTAATATTTTTGTATGCAACTCGAGCTTTTCATCTTCATATGTAAAAAGGTTTCCTTCTTATTTGTAATGAATGATGACCTTGGCTTATTTATAATTAGTTGAACTGAAATTTACCTTTTTATTTTTGTAGTTTATGGATATTTATATTCTTCTCTTTTCCATTGATTTAACTTTCTTTTTCTTTTCCATGTATTGCTTTGTTTTTATTGTATAGTCTGATAAAGATTTTTGCAACAGGTCTGTTTGTAAAACATCGTCAATTTTGCGTCATTAGTTCTCCGACCTCAAAAACCATTATTGACGGAAAATATTATTATTTATGTTATTTGCGTAACCCCAAAGAACTCTGAAGGGTATGCGATATTTAGAATTACTAACGATCAAATTATTGTTTATAATTCATTTAACTTTTTGCGTTGTAACTAGTTGAGGCACCTCACAAAAGAAGATGATACTGTAAGTGAAGAACAGCTTTCTATTTATAAAGTATTAAGGCGTAAATGTTACGTTATTTGTATTGTAACCTTTTAATAAGAAATAACCTTGCAAATACCTAATAGAAATCGAGAGGAAATACATTTTACCGTAACATTACAACTTGTATACAGGCAGGACGAATTGCAGTTTATTTATTTGTTGTTTATTATTTTTGAGAAGATTGCACCAATTTGTGTTGCTAGAAAAGTGTGCTCAATCTAAAATGCTGGGCCAGAGTGAAAGATGGAAGTAGGTGAATTATATCCATATGATCTACACAAAATATGGCTAATCCTAACGATAATTGTTGTATAAGGAAATGTAAAATATATAGTTAACAAACAACAGTAATTTAAGAATAAACAGTAAATATGCAACAATAGAATCTAACATCGGTTGTTGATATCTTTTCGCTGTGAATTTGCAACGCAAACGTATTTGCTTTATAAGTTTGGATACACACAGATGGTTGCTATATTTTCTCTTACTATTTGTAAACTATTTAAGGAATTCGAAAATCTTTTAAGGAAATTAGAAAAACGAAAATACAGTAATTTGATAATTTTGTCCTTTACACTTCACCAGGTTTATAAGGTTAAAACAATAGGTTCTAATTTTCTATGTTAAACATATACGATTATGTTCAAAAAGTATCATGAATTTTAAATTTCCAATGGAAGCTACCGCACGAGCCAAAACCGAAAAAAGCGCGTTAAGTTAGGTCGAATGTGAAAATTTCGCTTACGGTTTTCTTTAATTGGGTAGAACGGTCAATAAGGAATATTACCTGCAAGTTATATGCAATTTGCGCGAAAAAATCCGCCAGAAACGTCCGGATTTGTGGAAGGACAAAAATTGACTTTCGCACCATGATAACGCCCCTGCTCACACATCGTTGCTTGTGTGCGAATTTGTGGTCAAAAACAATACACTAATAATGCCGCAGCCACCGTGTTCCCCAGATCTGGCCCCCCTCTAACTTTTTCTTGTTCCCGAAACTGAAGAGGCCCATGAAAGGACTACGCTACGCTACGATTAAGAAGATGAAGACGGCACCGAAGGAGGAGCTGAATAAGATCCCAAAAAAAGATTTTTTGAAGTGCTTCGAGAATTGAAAAAAATGTTGGCACAAGTGTATAATATCTGGTGGGGTTTACTTTAAAGGGGACAAAGTAGATATTTATGAATAAATAAATAATTTTTGAGAAAACACAAATTTTACGATACTTTTTGAACAGAAATCCTACTTTGCGTAGAATGACAGTAAATATTGTCTTCCTTGATCGAGATAAAAAGAATTTTTTCTATCCTTCGGGGACGGATTGTTTTTTGATAAAAGGTACCCTATGTGTTGTTCTGTTCCCTTGACAATGTGTATAGAAATTTCCATGATAATTGGTTGACTATAGTTAAGAGGTGAAGTGTATTAAAAAGAATTTACATTCGCATTTATAATTTCAGTAAGGATAATTTGGAACGTTTTTGGACTTATTCGTACTATGTTTGCCAGCCCTATATCCTATGATTGTTTTGTTGATTGGCCTAATAATTATTTTTTTATTTTTCCATTAAATACAATTAATTACCTTTTATAATAGATGAGACTTACAGTGGAACGGGGAGCCACTTGATTGACTCTCAGGAATCAAAGAAATTTATTATGTCATTAGCGAGCTGCACTTTTGAAGTGATTTCTATTAAATTAGTTGTTCACTTTAATTATTTACAATTGTAGATAGTATACAATTTTGAAATTTTGTTTGCATTTGTGGTTAGATTATAATTTGCAACGATTTATCTTTTTTAAGAGAAACTTGATTAGTGGATAATAATTATTTATTCTGCGAGATTCAAAACACTGTTGGGTAAAGGTGAAAATAGTGTACTGAAATTTTTTCTTTCGAGAACCAGTGATTTTTAAATTGTTTAGACAAATCGTCAGGAAAAAATTAGTGCAGGTCATTGATAACTTAAAGATATCTAAAAAATCTGTCTAGGTCCTAGAAGACATGTTTTATTTCTCATTTTATCCATCCAGTTGTTGAAAAATAAATGCATTGTAATTCGTAGAATTCTAATAACGGATATCTGTTAGAAGCAGTGATGCGATTTATTTGAAAAACTCCAAACTACGCTTAATTTTCATCATAGTCGAGTCCAGTTAAGCATTATCCTGTAATAGCGTTCTTATATCTATTTAGGTATCCATTTGGATGGCAAAATCCTGATTGGACAGTACGATTTGATTTGTCTCATTTTATATGTACGAATGCACATATTTAGATACATTCCTCTTTAACAAAAATGATTTTCACTCATCAGTAAGAAGTCCGAAGCAGTTAGCAAAAATTCAATAATATTCATTAACAGAAACGGAGGAACGTATTTCAGATAGTGTTAGTTTTGGCCATTTAATATTCTTTTGACCAAAAGTCATGTTGAGGTAATACGCTTGCGGTACAAAATAGACCTTTTTTTAAATCTCTTTGGTGTTACGGTGCTTCATTTAATTAGTTAAGTAGCATTTTAGATTAGATTATTTAATTACGTAAATTTTAAATAGTAATTATATTTACGTAACTTTAATAGGATTTGCGAATTGCGAATGCTAGAGAAGTGCAGGTTATTGTTGTACACCTAGGTGTAGATGTGAATTTCAACTCAATACTAATCGTGAGCGTTAATTAAAACTGAATTTGGGTAGAGTAAATATAGTTGGTAATAAGGACCAAAAAACAGTAGGTTACAATTATTATTTTGTCTTATACAAAGTTTTCGATATGAAGAAGAATGGAAAAATATGAAGGGTTATGGTAACAGCGTGCATACATATGTATGTTTTGGCTTTGCTGTGTATTCTTTTATAAATTATAAATTCTCATTGAGCATAGGAACTTAGAAGAACAGTCAGTAATAGTTTGAATTAATTTGACTTATTTAGAAATGTTCAGGGTCTTATGATGCAACAAAATAAATAATAAATTGATTTGAACTTATCGTTAGATGAATATTTAGTTATAATTTGAATTAATTTAAATCAGATTGCAACATAAAAATATTCTACTTTGCAATAATTTTGGACTGATTGTGAATGAAAATTAAATTTTAATTTATGTGACTAGAAAATTAAAGAAACAGTAATTATTTCTTATTAGTATTTACGTAGAAGATAATTTAAAAACTTTAGAATTAGCTTCTCCTATAAAATGATGAAAAAATGAAAATATACTTATGGATAATGTTGTAGCTACCTCAATATCCTGAATGTTATTTATGTCTTAAAATATAGGATGTTCAAAATTAAGACATAAATATAATTAATATTGTAAAATGTTAAACTGCGACATTAGATTCCGTATGGTAATGCCTTGCCTAACCTATTAGGTATATAATATTTATTATCGAATTAATTCAGAGATAATATTTAATCCTCACTGAAACGAATTCTTTAGTTTTATAAATCTCCATTTATAATAGAATCCCAATTATTTGTATTGGTTTTTTATTTATACAGTTTATCCACTGTATTTTTAATTGTATCATGGGAAAATTCGTAGTTAATAATAATAATAACTTTTTTAGTCGAAAATGACTACATTTTAATGCTGATTTGAATGACTTTATATGCCATAATCACCTAATAAAAATAAGTATAATAGAAACTAGCTGTCCCGTAATAATTTTCAATAACAAGAGTGTCAAACTTTATAATGGTCTAGTCCTATTATTACATACCGGTATTACGTGCTGAGATATAGGTCACTGGGCAATTAACTTGGTTTATATTTTTTACCGTTTTATTTGATTCAGTTGACTAGCACACTTGTAGAAGCAAGTGAATCGATTCATCATAACAGCAAAACTAAAGGTGTATTGGCGCAA
>NW_020438933.1:262799-273558 GCF_000699045.2 Agrilus planipennis
AAAATATATACTTTTTCAATTAAAAATAAAAAACAACTTCTTTTGGAGTATCCCAAACCAACAAGACTGGAAACTGGTGGTGTTATAGAACACTTAATAAAAGGGTCAAATCTCAATGCCAAAATAAGACACTTAACATCTAGAGTACTTTTCGGTAACAATGTTACCTTCTTCAGTGATAAATTAGTTCTTGTGTCGTATTTTGACATTCGGGTTTGATCTATTATTTATTAATGTATTTCGATTTTCATTTCCTTTTACTTTCTAAAATATTTTTTAAGAATTGATTGTGGTTTTCGCTATAATTAAATAACGAACTTATTATATTTCTTAAATGGAAGATATTGATTTGTATGATATCAATTACACATCCGTTATTCTACATGACAATGAAATAAAAGGGTACACATACCACAATACTAAAATTAAGTTAATTCCATACGTAAAAGTATCATATTAAGAGTAAATTTTAATATAGTCATGGTTCACCATAATTTACTGTTTTTGTTATAAAAAATCTTAGCTTGTATGTGTCTACAATCNTCAAATCTCAATGCCAAAATAAGACACTGAACATCTAGAGTACTTTTCGGTAACAATGTTACCTTCTTCAGTGATAAATTAGTTCTTGTGTCGTATTTTGACATTCGGGTTTGATCTATTATTTATTAATGTATTTCGATTTCCTTTTCCTTTTACTTTCTAAAATATTTTTTAAGAATTGATTGTGGTTTTCGCTATAATTAAATAACCAACTTTTTATATATCTTGAATGGATGATATTGATTTGTATGATATCAATTACACATCCGTTATTCTACGTGACAATGAAATAAAAGGGTACACATACCACAATACTAAAATTAAGTTAATTCCATACGTAAAAGTATCATATTAAGAGTAAATTTTAATATAGTCATGGTTCACCATAATTTACCGTTTTTGTTAGAAAAAATCTTAGCTTGTATGTGTCTACAATCTACTATATCCACCTGTTGAAGGCGAACGGCATTGCACACTTTTGGACGTTGCGAATACTTGTGTAATTTATTCTTTAGATTGAACTCGGTTTGTTGATTGTCATTTATTTAATCAAAATTGTAAATAGTTTATGTATTTATTTCTCAAAATAAATCTTACATACCGTAATCCAGCAGCTACGGGTAAAAATTGAAGATCCAAATAATTGATAATTCTTTATACTTAGATGTTGTATTTTACACTTCAATATTATTGTCACTGTATAAAAAGGCACGTTGTTATTTAAGGCACTGTATACTTTTTATGATTTTTAACCGGTGCGATAGTAGCAGAAATAAGCAATAGACTTGCATCGGTCTAGTTCATTAAGTTGACTGGCTTTGAGACCGAGACCGACCACGTCTACTTACTTCTTCGCGATTTCGTCTGCGGACAACGCACCTCGGCGATGCCGGTAAGCGGAAATTCGAACTGCACCGGCTATTTGTTACTATTCAAGACATTCCATTTGAATCGGCGAAGAAATTGCACTGTCAACAGGTGTTGAAACTTTATAAACTAGGGGTCGGCAAGTAATTTTAGGTGAGGTCTGGCTATTTTTGGAAATTTGGTAAAGGTCTAGATGATGATAAAAAGTTATGGGGGTGAGACCGCCACGAACTTTTTATGGTACAGTGGTGGGGGAGACCTCCTCTTTCGATCCCACCCGCCATCATCTAGACATTTACCGGAAATTTTTATCTAGTTCCTAAAGAAAACATATTCTTTACAAATTTTTGACGTGAAACTTCTTCATGCACGGTAGGGTAAGTTCGTTTCATGCGAGTTGCTGATGTTCCCCCTCTGCTCGGCCACGTAGTCGAGTTCGTAGTGGGGATCGCCTGAGCCGTGAGCGCGCTTCAATGCAACGTTCGTTACAGGCAACTCCGGCATGTGTAGTGTAAAATTTAAATTCATAGTGTACAAGTAATACCATTAAACCCATTCCTTAACCCCTATCCCGGTATGTTTGTGTGTTTGAAGAAGTTTCACTTCAGTAGCGTGTTGTATAATTACATGTTGTATTTTTTTATTTTAACTTTCACTCACAAAATATGAAATACAATAAGTACGCATATTCCTATTTAATGGGAGAAGTTATATTTACGACGTTTAGCAAGTTTTCTAAAGTTAGGTTTACGCTGGGTGCAGCCTCCGTATACATCCGCTTGAAAGATTCATAAAACGGCGTTTAGCAAAAATTGTGGTTAAATTAATGTTATTACTGCTGCACCGGATGATGCTTATAGCTCAGAAACTGTTCAGAAAAATATTTTTTTAATAATTTACTTGAGTAATTTACACTTTTAAAAATTTTTGGTGGTCCAGTTTTTGACTTTCCGCGGTCCGGATCTGGACCGAGGTTCTCCATTTGTCGACCGTTGGCATACGCAATTATAGAGCGACCGATTATCAAACAGTGGGTGGAGGTTGTTAATGAGAAAGCGATATCATGAGTCTCGTGTTGGGCCTATTTGAGTTATTCGGTTAACACTAAGTTGTAAAACGCATTTTGACAAAAACGCTTTTATTCAAAACGTTTTGTAATACAAAGTGTTACTATCCGTTAAGACGTTTTGATGTATAACAAAACGTTTTGTACGACAGTAAAGTGAATTTCATGAAAAGCCACTCTCTTGCCTATAAAAATAATAAACTACAGAAACAGCGTCATAATCAAAATTCACTAATTAACGTGTCGTCTGACGATGAAGAAGCGTGATTGCTATATGACAATGGTTACAATTGACATGCGAGGAAGATAAAGCAAGAAAAAACAACACTATGGATGAATCCATTAAACCACAGCAGAAGGAGACAAATGAAGAACTGAGAAGAAGGAATGAAAGAAAATTTCGTAACATTACGTGGTTAAGTACAAGCTGTTTGCTTGCTGGAACCTAGTTAATGAAGCATTTAGGAACCCATTCGCAGAACGAAATGTTCTGCCTTTGTACAAGGGACCGTGTTTGTACGTTCAACAAAATGTCGAAAACGAAAACACGTGCTCATTGCAAATGTTTTTCAACAAAAGAAAATGTTCTCAGACAAACGTTTTGTCGATTTATCGAATGTTAGCGCCTTCTGATCAGACAATGTTTTTCGACAATTTGTCGAAATGTGTTTAAACATAGATGTTTTCTTTTGTTTTGCTTTATTGTTGGACACGAGCTCTATTTAAAAGCCAATAGTTTTAAGCACGTTTCGACAAAAAAGTTTTGTATAAAAGCGTTTTTATATTATCAATGGACGTACAGACTAACACAGTTGTGTGGAAGTGATAAATTGTTCTTTTTGCTTGTTTTTTAGACGGATTGTAATATATTAAATTATAGTAAGAAACATGTAGAAATAAACGTAACTCACAATAGATAACCTCAAATTAATGAGGAAAAATTGTACCTGGTGTCACTCCGTCGTCGGGAATCGAATCCGAGCCCCTAGTTTTACACAGCGGGACGCACCTCCTCGTAGTTTAGTGGTATAGTTAAAGTTAATTGAAAAAATTAATTCACTAGTGCATTGAATTTAACCCTACAAAAATTCAAAGTGTCGCATTACTAATCATGATTATCTATATATTGGTTTGACAATTCTGCGACTTATACTCTTAGGTACGTATCTCGTTGTCAGGTTCTCGTAGCTTAGTGGTAGAGTATATTACTCGCCAAGCCCGTTTATCTGGTGTTTATTGAAAGATGTTACCTGGGTTATCTATTCTCATCCTCTAAACCAATTATTTAGAGACATATTAGAAGCAGAAAAAGGAGTTAGGAGTACAGGTAAATGTAGACTAGATTATTGTTCACAAATAGGACAAAGGACGTGGGATGTTTTAGTTTTAGAGAAATTCGAAGGTTAATGTTGGATAGGAAAAAATGGAGGCAAGTATCCAACCAGTTTTAGGGCTGACGACCTATCATGGTGATGATAATAAGCCCATGATAAGATCCTTATAAAGGAGGTTATGAAAAAATAATGCATGCTGAAACTGACCTGGCTGCAGCATCAGATAAAAATATTATTGCATTACCTATATCATCATCATAAGGTCGTCAGTCCAAAGACTAGTTGGATACGCACTTTCACTCTTTCCAACCCTGAGCTAATCTTCGCATTTCCTCAAAACTAGCACAACCCACATCCTTAACTATTTGGGAACAGTAACCTAATCTAGGTCTACCTTTACTCATCTTAACTCCTGCATTTCTAACCTTTTCTATCCACGGTATCCTCATCATTCGCCTGTAACACCACATTTCGAACGCTTTTAACCTTTTCTTTTCAGCAGCGCTCACCGTCCATGTTTCGTACCCGTACATCGCCGCGCTCCAAACATACACCTTTAACAATCTTTTTCGAATTTTCAAATTAACCGTTTGCGAGCATAGAAGTGACTTGCTTTTATTGATGGCTACTCGACCCTTTTTTTGTTTTTTTTTTTTTCGTGGAAGAGGGGAAATTTTCAAAAGACACCCAGCCATCCGTATGGGTGGGTAGTGTTCGATTCCCGAGGAAGGTGTCCTCAGGCCTGCCGACTAAAACCCCTCTACCTTAACCCGTTATAGGACCTATCAGTTCAGGTCCTCTTCAGTCATGTGCTTTATGTGTTAGGTGATTGTGTATTTAGTTGAGTCGACCCTGCACTATGCTCTGCTTTATATCCTTACTACTCCTTCCGCCTTGACTTATCTGACTTCCTAGATCATTACCTATATATGTGTACTAAATTAATGTTTATTTCGGTGCAGGTTTAAAATTGACTTGCAGGATTTGTAGCAGACAGAAACACAACAAAACTTGTTAAATAAAATCATAAAATTGTGTGATCAACAAAGAAAAGAAAAGAAGAAACTCCGTCAAGGTTGTATACGCAGTATGTGGCTTATCGTTAGAAAGATCTTAAAAACGAATTAGAGATTTAATTGCTTTTTTCATTTTGAAGCTCCCTTTTCCGAAATATTAAGCTTCTAATTCGTTTGCAATGTTTCTTTTACTACCATTTTCATACGAGCTTTGGAGTAATTAGGATGAAATTGGTAAACATCTGCGGCACCCTTTTCGTGAGGGGATTCAACAGGCTCTTGATAATTTTTTTTGTTTCATCTTGCAAATAATATAACGATTTGATCATTCTTTTTATTTTTCGATCTTCTTCCGATATTACCAGAGACGTAAACTGTGAAGTCATCAGACTGTAACACAACATTCTGCATAATTTGGATCTCTTTATTTAGAATATTTAGTTTTAACAGTGTACGTCGGAATCTTAAAGTTTTATCAACTGTTATTAGAAGTATAAGCTAGAAATTTTATGAAATTGACATTTGCTTCTAATTTCGACTAATAAATAAGAAAATATACCGTTAAACTTCGGTAAATGCCAGATGACTTAAAATGTGACTGGTTAGAATCTAAGAGACGATAATTGCCTAATATGTTTTAATTTTTATTAATGAATAGACAGGAAAGAATTATAAATTAAATATTGTCCTACGGCTATTGAAATATCGTCTATGTCGGATTATCATTCTTTGAATTTCTATTAAAAATGCAGAAGTTTAGTTTATTAAGTTGATTATCTTCAAGCAACCAACTTTTATTTTATAGCACACATATATTTTTAAACTTGTTAATTCATAAAGTGCATAATATGTAGTCTCGTTTGGTTTTAAGATTAGGGAACATAATAAGTCACTGAAAGAAGATTAGAGTTTGCGTCCAATAAATATACCGAAAGTGATACTATCCTTTTTTGAGAACTCTCAAAGTTTTCGAGTCCACTACTATGAGGAGTGAAAAAACAGAATCAGAAAATAAAGTATGTAAGTCTTTTAAATGTATTCATTGACGAGGAATTTAAATCTGATCCCAGGAAAGCTCTAGCGCTCAAATTTTGGGATATCACCGTTATTTCAAAACCAAACTAATCAAATTAGCATAATTATTTATTTCAGAATTTTGTTGTGCTGAGGCAATTCTACAGCGAAATTTAACAGTAGAAGATTATCGGAAAAGCTACCGTCTGGGTATTAATGCTCATAAAAAGATCAAAAAACCAATGTGAAGACAAAGAAGCGAATCAGTAGTACATATGAAAAGTTGCATTTTGTTCATACAAACTTATAAGGTCACGTTTTGTTAGAGTGATTCCGTTTTTATTTTCATTAATTTCCTTTTCTCTGTTTAGTGGTTTTATAACTAGTCAACTAGTTAACTATTGTGTTATAGCTTTAAATAAAATGGAAGTGAAATTGACAAAACAGTATTGTGTGAAAATAAATAAAAGTAAAACAAAAATACTTGTATGCAAGGAAAAGTAGGAAAAGAGTGAATATAAAGATAGGAAACGAAAGATTAGAAGAAGTGGCTGATTTTAGATACCTAGAAAGTCAGATAAGTCAGGATGGAAGGAGTAGTAGGGANGAGTAGTAGGGATATACAGCAGAGGATAGCGCAGGGTCGAGTCGCCTTCAATAAAAAGAAGACACTTTTATGCTCGCCAACGATTAATTTAGAAATTTGAAGAAGATTGTTGAAGGTGTATGTTTGGAGCGCGGCGCCGTAGGGGTGCGAAATAAGGACGGTGAGCGCGGCGGAAAAGAAAAGGTTAGAAGCGTTCGAAATGTGGTGTTACCGCCGAATGATGGGGATGCCATGGGTAAAGAAGGTTAGAAATGAAGAGATATTAGAAAAAAATAGGAGAACAGGGAGTTCTATGGAAGTCAGTAAGAAATAGGAAAGATAGGTTGGTAGGACACCTTCTCAGGCATGAAGGTCTAGTCAGAGACATATAAGAGGCAGAAAGATGAGTAGAGGCAGACCTAGATAGGATAACTGTTCGCAAATAGTTAAGGATGTGGGATGCTCTAGTTTTAGGGAAATGCGAAGATTAGCTCAGGATAGAAAAGGGTGGAGGTGCGTGTCTAACCAGTCTTAGGACTGACGACCTTATGATGATGATGATTTATCATTGTAGTACAGGAGCGGCCATTTACTTATTTCACAATTTTCTATAAGTAATTATAGCAGATTTTCTCTAATTCGATTTTCGTGCGGTGCATTTCCTCCATAATCTTTTTAACACTTTTAACAGCAGCAGCAACCTGTTATATCGGCGCTACAGACGTTAACGATGGCGTGAGTGTCCACCTCCACCGTGGCATAGCTTTGTCGATGACGCCGTCGTGTCACGCGTGATAGATTCTGATTCTGCACCTCTCTTTTTTACTTTGAAAAAGGAAATCGATGCCGTCGAGGTATATCTGTCATCGGAATGTAAGAAAAAGTGACTCCCACGTGAATTAAACTAGTTCATTAAAAGACATTACGCACCAGGAGTTTTCGGCACGACGCAACTGAACAGGTCAAATACCTTTATTCAACAAGTGGTCAGGGGCTTGCCGTAAGCGGAACATGTGCGAATAATTAAAGTTTAAAAGGATTTTCCTTCCGGTTGCAGTAAGCGGATTTGGAAGTCTCCTGTTTCAGGAAGTCAAAGCGGTTTAAGAGTACGGTAGTGTAATTCTAATTATTATATACCTACTTACATTGACACATATCCTACACAGTTTCATTTTAAGCATCAATAAGATCCAATTTCCGCCTCAAAATAAAGAACAATACTGAAAAATTATAAATACGTTTTATACATTTTCTGTAACTAGACTATCTATTCGACAAAACCAAAGCATTTATCTCAGGAACCAGAAACGTTAGTGCTTATTATTTTTTGTTTTTGGTTTTAATAATAGTAGAGACCTTCCTATAAAAAATAGTTAAAATCATCTGGAAACGCAAACAAGAAGACATCATAAAAAAGTATGAAATCTTCAAAGTAGGAAGAGGAGACTGTGGTAAATATTAATTAAAATATTAAAATGGAAGACTCACCCCTTATTACCACAAAAACACTTTTTGAGCGGACACGTGTTTCGCCCACTTCAGACGTGGGCATTGTCCGTTCAAAAACTTTTTTTTGGAGTAATTAGGGGTGAGTCTTCGTTTTTAATTTTTTAATATGAAATCTTCATTTATTCAGATCTTGAATCTTTCAGTTTGTCCGATGTAAAACATGTTACATGAGCTACATCATGTTTTGTGAATTCGGATTTATTTTCTTTCGGCCATGTCTTTGCTGATTTTTGAAAATGTAGGTTTTAAGTCTTACATTGTAGTTAACAGTGCTTCAGTAAGGATGTTTTTACGTTAGTCTCTTAGGTATTAGTTTAGTGAGTATTGGGTACTGGGTACTGGGCATACGTATTTGGTTAATACTCTGAGATAGATTTTTACGTTATCCAGATAATAATAAGAGGAAGTAGGCGAACAGCTCATTCGGAACAGGAGGTAGATGCAGAGAATGGAAGTTACTCATTTTTTATTTTAGTAACGAGATCGATACAGTTCTCAAAAATTAGCAGAAATGTAAACGTCGATATTTTCCGAAAGTTAGATACGTGAGTTGGAACAAAAAGGTTGATGGACGGGGTGATTTAGACAAAAATGATTACAAAGAATGTTGTTAGGAATATGAAAAACTCAGCGTCGAGAGTGTTTCTCGCTTTTTTTATTGTTGGGGTTAATAATATGTATTCCCATTTAAAATAACTAACTTTTAAATGACTTGGAAGGTCCCATTCAAGGTCACCAATGGATTTCTCATTCGAAACCATACAACTTTTGTCTAAAAAAATTTCCGAAATAATCATACATATTTCCTATTTTGTTTTACATATCCCCATTCAGAATTTCATTTACGTATACCGAGGACTACATGTGAATTTGAATTTTGAATTTACTATTCATGATTATAAGGTTGTTAGTCCTAAAACACGCACCTCCACTCTTTTCTATCCTGAGCTAATTTTCGCATTTCCCTAAAACTAGAACATCCCACATCCTTAACTATTTGCGAACAATAATCTAATGTAGTTAATTTACTATTACCAGGAAATAAAAATACAAAGTACGAAGTATACACTGTAAATTCCTACAGATAATTAAAGACACCTTAATGCAGGTCGGCAACTATTAAACAACATGTATATGATCCTGTACTATAATTAAGCAGATAAATAAATCTCATATTTACATTCTTCTTACTTGATATTACATTCCAGCACTTTTTAATTATTTGGTGATTTATAAAAGTTTGAATATGCCACGACGCAATGATTTTTACTTTTAATGGTTTCTACTCCGGCTTCTTGTACTATTGCACCTATTACTTTAACACTTTCTAGCTCTTTATTTTTTTTTTTTCTAGACAAAAATTTAATTTTACTTCATGGACCTCCCGCGAGCATTCTGCCACTTAAAAAATCTTATAAAGTTCATATAAAATTTAATTAATTAATTGGTATAATTCTTACTGATGATAATTATAAATTACTATTCTCCATTTCTTCCTCTTAGTTTGGATATGAATAAGCAAAGAATCTGGGCAATTAAGGGTTCGAAGGTTTATATTTGTATGTACAACCTGCGCCGACGTTTTTCCTTCAATTGGGAGGTTTTAGCGAAGTCACGGTATTCGTGGTTAGTAGTGTAGGAAATATTTACATTGTGTGGACACTTAATGGGTTTTTTAGTTACATAAACATAGTAATGTGCTTATAAACATTGAGTTAGAACAGCACAAATATAAATAAAATAATAACTAATTAACTAGTTAAAACTAACACTGACTTAGAGACAATGCGAATCTAAATAATATCTTTAAGAGGTTAATACACGAATTGAAAACCACGTGGCATCATTAAAGGACATTATTGCGATAAGATTAAGTCAATAAATTTAATAGAAAATTACATCAGAAAAAAATATTTAAAACAAGTTAGTAATACTGTGTAGAGGATAGTTAGTTGTTTAATAGTTAGTTAATCTAATCATATTAGTTAGTTTTAAGTTGTTTGAATTTGTTATAGATATTATAATAGCTATTTTCTATAATCAGACCGAGAATTCATAGCCCTGGTCTTTTTTATTTATTTTTTTTTGTTTTTAATCTTATTGTAATATTGTCTTTCAATGTTGCCAGGTGGTTTTTAATTTCTGTATTAATTTAATAGTTTAATTATATTCGTGTGTTGTTTTAACTATTGCATAATTTATTATTTGATTTATATTTGTTTATACGTACATTTCTACGTTTATCTAACTAAAGAACTCACAATGTAAATATGTCCTACACTACTAACTAGGAATATTGTAGTCTTAATAAGTCTCCCAGTTAGAGGTGAAACGTCGCTGTTGTTTGTAAATACGTTTCATTGCCCTCTTTTTATATAGGGGTGATTCTACGTTAAGAGGTACTAATGGTGTCTAAACGAAAAAAACATAGATTAGTTGAAAATTTGTGGAAAATGACGAACATACATAATAATAAACAACGTTTACTTTGTTGCCAGTAAATTTCAATACTTTAATTAATATAGTTTAGCTGTAATTGGATTTAGTAACCATTAATGCGAAACCGCGCCTTCATACTGATGATGTGTATGGGCCTGAAACTGAATCTGACGACGAACCATGTGAAACTATTTGCGTGTCACTAATATCTTATAAAAACGAAGCAACTTCAAATATCTTCTTCGCTTTTTGACGAATCAGTTTCTGAGGGGAAAAGTCAGTTTGAAGACGAACCACAACCCTCAACATCTGGGGGAAAAAAATTCAAAGTGGCGATTTTGCATTGGTTAAACTTTTTCATAAAAGCACAGAATATCGTTACGTA
>NW_020438933.1:273903-311577 GCF_000699045.2 Agrilus planipennis
TTTTTTTATAGAAAAAGAAATTATTATGTGGTTTTTGTTTATGCAGATACTAACGAATTTTGTTTTCTATGTTTAATAATTCAAGTTATATTAAGAAGACTGTATGAAGATTTAAAAGTCTTTGATAGTTATAAACTATCACGAAAAAAATATATAAATGTCTCTACCCTGTATAGAGTATCTCCCCTGGTCTCTTATAAAACATGTAAAAATGAATTAATTGACTGGCCATCTTAAAGTAGTATACAAAATACTTGATTACATAGTACAACTTCGGAAAAAAACATTTTTAAATATTTATATCACGCCGCTTTTCCATCATCAGACAACCTCTTAACGTAGAATCGCCCATAGATACTATATTTATTAACATAATGCTGTTTCCTCTGTTCGACTGGCTATATTTGCGCTGGTTCAAAAAATAGATACCAAGGGATGGACAAGTGGTACAATATAATAAAAAAGGGTAATTAAATTACAAACGGCACAAAGCGATAGATTACAATATTTTATTAATTGATTTAAATTAGTGAATGTTGGCTCTTATATGACGAGTTATAATAGAATAAAACTAATGTAAAACATCTGTAATTTAAAATTTAAATTAAAATTTTATACTGTACAAACCGGAACTGTACTATTATTATATTGCCTATTTCAGATTGGTTTTTCTTGCAGTAAATCTAATTGAATTACGATGCTGAAACGAAGAGAATTAGGATTTAGAAATGAAAGAAAGTGTTACTTATCGATTTATGGTCTATGGTGATTATCAGAGCTAAAAAGAACGTATCTACCATAAATCATATTATTTTGCGTGAAGGCATACAGTTGGTTTATTTTTGACTGAAAAATATCGAATGTAATTAAAATATACTCACCCGAATAGCGCACATAACAGATATAGAGTAATTTTACATTAAAGATTCATTTTGCCTTTATTGTATTTTTAAAAGTTAAATACAGGGTGTTTATTAAATACAGGTACAAAAAACTTCAAGGAGTTATTTCTTGGACCATTCTAAGAAAATTTTGAATTTTGGGAAAGTAGTTCTATTTCATGATGTTGGGTGCTAAATGTTCTTGACAAAATCAATTTTGATGTTTTTAAAATTTTATTAATGCACCCTAAGTTAAAGTGTAACGTACTGCGTCGCATTTACTGAGTACAGAAGTCTTCATTAGTTTTGATTACTGAGAACGGTTATTGTTTTCAACCTTTCAGGAATCGTGGTAATAGGTGAAGACAAAACAGAAGCGAAAGATTGTTTGTGGAATATTTTTGCTCCAACATTTTCCTAGATGATTATTTTAGGACCATGTTGTTGTTTAGGGTATGTACATAACCAGTGCTAGCCCTAACCTTTGTTTAGGGTAGAACGAGATTGTCTTTCAGCGCCCTTTAGTCGGCCCTTTCACTTTACCATTGTCATTTGACTTTATGTTAAATAAATAATAATTTATTGCAAATATCATAGAGTAAGGCGAAGGGTATAAGATAGAACGGAAGACTCCTATTACTGGTAACGTTAAAAAAAAGTGCGAGTTTCAGCGCATCTAATGGTTCTGTCCATTATCAAAACGTAAACCGCACGGTTCAATCCAACCTATCCCATTCTTATTTCAAACGAATAATAGGAAGCTCTGGTTTCAGCTTTACAATCACCCACCTTATTTAACAAGGCCAATCTAGCCGCTTCATCTTTCTCTACGGATTGTTTTTCGCATTTGACTATTTGGCGTCCCTTGTTACATGGCACATGGAGCGACCGCTCCTCTCGCTTTACCCTTGGCCCGGCACTGCATATAACAAAATGACGAATTAATTAAATAAAATGACACTTTTAACTGAATTTGTATTTAATTCTACACATTCACGTATATTTTTCGTAGAAACATAGGTGTCTGTATAATGTAATTGTAAGCAAAATAGTTACTTGCACGTTTTCGGTAGAACCAAACAAAGATTGAAACATATTATTAACCCAGAGAAAACATTTTTGTTTTAGTATCGTGTTTATTATAAACATTTGATTCATATTTTAATGTCGTCTGCTTTTTACAATGAAATTTTTATTGCAATTTACACGAAATTATAAAAGTTACAAGTTATACTAACAAAGATTTTGAAGAATTGCAGAATTTGAAAATACCACAAATGGCGCGGTAAACGCCATCTGCAGTACGATGCTACATTTTAGGATTACACATGCTCCAACAAGGTCCATTTGTATGGATATCTACTTGCTGAAACGAATCCCGGCGTAGCTAACCTCAACGTGATAGGCACGTTACCTTAATTACAGACCACTTCGAATTATTTTATTCGATTAAGGTAACGTGCCCATCACGTTGAGGTTAGCTACGTCGGGATTCGTTTCAGCAAGTAGATATCCATACAAATGGACCTTGTTGGAGCATGCGTAATCCTAAAATGTAGCATCGTACTGCAGATGGCGCTTACCGCGCTATTTGTGGTATTTTCTAAAACGCACTGTTAAGACTGCAGGTAAAAGTTGGTCTGTGTTCTGTCGGAGCTGCCTGCGACGCGCTGATGAAATCCAAAAAGATCCAGATCGCGATCCGCGTCTAGCAGTTTCGACTTTCGACAGAATACAGACCACTTCGAATTATTTAATTGCAGAATTAACTAATTCTTAGTTCTTCACGTGTAAATGCTCGCAACATTTGTAAATATTATTAATATTCATGAATGAGTACTGGTACTTTAACAATATTTCTTGCATTTATTTGTCTACAATACAGTTATACATAAAATAAGTATATAGATTAAACAAATGCTACAATAACGTTTAAAAAATCTTTAATTATATATCCAAATGGCATGATCGTTAGTTTTTACAATTATATTAGCATGTTTAGTGGCTCAAGATTGATCCATTAATAAAATCTAAACTTAATAGTGCTTTTAAGTGTTTAATAAAAAAAAAAGCATGCCATTGTGCCGGGTTTCCTATTCGAAAGTTCAAACAGAATTGTTTTTTGAAAATGGTGGCAAAAAACTGTATCTAAATTATTTCATTTCAATTTCTATTCATAATAATAACTATTGGCATGGTAAGATATTTAGAGTTTGTACAGTGAGTGACTAGTTCATTGTTGAAGAAGGCCCGCTGGGCCAAAGGAACCCAAGCGTAAAAGATTCGTGTAATAAAATAGTAATGAAATTTAAGGTCGTGTCTAAGGCATTTTCAGCGGTGTATTTGTACTTCTCATTACTTTTGATAATCACTTTCTTCTATGATAAAAACGCTATTGATTTATTTTTGCTACATGTTTGTTAAGAAAGTGCAAACCTCTTGGGAGGAATGAAAGTTATGTACAAAAATTACTTTTTTCTTTTGTTTATTTCGATTACATTCTTATATAGTTTTATCTCAAAAATAAAAACACTTATAATACTTATCGAAGAACATCTGTTTTGTAAAACTATAGGTGCACAGCGCTGATTTTTTACAAATTATTATTATTCACTTAAACTTCATTGGTGACTGTATTTTAACGTAACCTACAACTATTTATCTGATAAAACTCTGGAAAATGCACTGTTTTCAATGTCGAAACCGGAAAACACGTCAATTTAATGCTGTATTAAAAATATAAAATTGAATCGTAAAATAATTCAATACGAAAGCCTCCGCTCCGAAAATGTCGAATTAACAAGGGTATGAAAATTTATGATCAGTTGATTTTCGCGCAATTTGTAAATAAATATTACTACAATTAAATGGTCATATTGAGCTACAATTTTCGTGGACAGTTTTTGCAGACCTACGTGATACATAATAACCCTTTTAGTGATGAACAAACAATATTTTTTTTAACCATCTAAACTACGCAACTCCGTTTCAACCACTTATGAATGGAATTTTAGAAAATCCCTCCTTTCTGAACACCTAGAAAATGTATCTAAAAAGTATTTCCTCAAAATTTTAAGTCTCTAGGTCCACTAATTTAGGCTGAATTTGTGGACCGTTTGTCAGTCAGTTACAGTACTGTTTTCTGTGTGCACCAGCTATATACCTATACGGTGTTTATGATATAAGTAGCAAGCTTTGGAGGGTGTCAACAACAGGATCGCGTGGTTAGTAAAGCTGCGTGATTAAAGTACAAAAAGATTTATAGGAAAACCAGAAAAAGTTGCAATCCGAAGCCGGTTCTGGACGTGAATTGGCAACGTTCAGAGGAATTGCGATAACAGCTACACGAACGGAGAATATAAACAATGACGGTTGCGCTCATTGTTGTAATAGTTAATCAAATAACAACGTTGTTTTTACTGATAATATATAGTAATCTATACATCGAAGACGCGATCAACATCATTAAAGACAGTACAACTGTAGGGATAGATATACAGGGGCAAAAGATATTATGCTTAGATTTGCAGTACTTATTACCATCTAGCAAAGAGGACTTATAGATAGCTTTAAATAAAATGGAAGCGGTAGTGACAGATCAGTAGTGTATGAAAATAAAAGTAAAAGTAAAACTAAAATACTATAGTGGTATGTAAGGGAATAAAAAGTAGGGAAAGAGCGAATATAAAGATAGGAGACGAAAAATTAGAAGAAGTGGCTGATTTTAGATATCTAGGAAGTCAGATAAGTCAGGACGGAAGGAGTAGTAGGGATATAAAGCAGAGGATAGCGCAGGGTCGTGTCGCCTTTAATAAAAAGAAGTCACTTCTATGCTCGCGAACGGTTAATTTAGAAATTCGAAAAAGGTTGTTAAAGGTGTATGTTTGGAGCACGGCGTTGTACGGGTGCGAAACATGGACAGTGGGCGCGGCGGAAAAGAAAAGGTTAGAAGCGTTCGAAATGTGGTGTTATAGGCGAATCATGAGGATAACGTGGGTAGAAAAGGTTAGAAATGAAGAGGTATTAGAAAGAATAGGAGAACAGAGGACTATGGAAGTCAATAAAAAATAGGCGAGATAGGTTGGTAGGACACCTTCTCAAATGTGAAGGTCTAGTCAGAGACATATCAGAGGCTGAAACAGGAGTTAGGGGGGGTAGAGGTAGACCTAGGTTAGATTACTGTTCGCAAATAGTTAAGAATTTGGTTCTAGTTTTAGGGAAATGCGAAGATTAGCTTGTGTGTAATTAGAGTGGAGGTATCTGTCCCACCAGTCTTAGGACTGACGACCTTATGATAATGATAATGCAGTACATTTATTGTTCAGTTGAATATTATGATATTAAAAACACAAAAGAAAGAAAAAATTGACGTTACGTCTTATAACATTAATAAGTAAATTAATATCCTATGGTTAGGTAATTGTAACGTTATTATATTTATAAACCACCATTGAGATATTATCAAGGTGTGTTTCCTTTTTTTATATGTGGTTTGTCAATTAGCTCTATCTACCTATTAAAAAAAAAATAATTCATCACTAAACTCACACACTACAAAAAATAGAGTCGCGAAAAAACGTCCGAAATTTAGCATACTTCATTTGCAGCGTTCATACAGAGTCGTACAAAATTATTAGCGTTCTGCACTGACGTTTGATACACGCGCTATTCTATAGAACCCTATACAAAAAAATCAAGGTACATGAGCCGTACGTCCAGCATCTGTTTATCTTGAAGTTTACGCATTGGTCATTGCAATAATACTATTCTGAACTGACCTATGACATTGATATGAAAATAACTTGAACTAACTACATACAGACTACAATGTACAACTTTAAGTTAGCTGTAAAATAAAGGTTGTCAATCACACTTATCTAATCTAACAAATTTTCTCGAAACCGGCGAATTTTCGAACATACGAACATTTACTTAATTTTCTTGTTTTATAGTGCCCTATCACTTCCGGCATGCTTGCTACTTATTTCAGAAACAGCATGTATACATTAATAGGCTATGAAAATGTGGCTTTTACCCTTTTTTGTAGGTTTTACAGTACTATCCATTATTTTTGTATTAGGTCAATTTATTATTTTATCAAAAAACCAGCCCTTTTATTATGTGTTATATTTTTATGTATTATTAGCGCACCGTTCAAATATTGTAAAAACCAATCACCGTTTCGTGGAAATTAAACAATAAAGGGTATTTTTAACCCCACACTCGCACGTCCACTCTATTTTAGTGGACATTTAATGTTAAATTGCCCATTATCAATTGCTTCGGGCTTGTTGCCTTCAGTTGCAATTGTTTTTTGCCAGTCATCTATTCTTTTCCTTTTATTTACATTTCCTCTTCTCACAATAAACAATAACTATATTTATGTTGCAAATTATTATGTTAGTAAACAAAAAACAAATAAGTATATACAATATCGTGGGAATACTGTGCGTTTTTTTCGAAGAGAAATACTTAGTTTTCATCGTTTATCTATGTTAAAATGTAAAAAATAAGTAATTAAGAATTTATAGCACATACTCTATGCTCCAATAATATTTCGTGATCATAGCAAATAAGTAGTAATTATTTTAACTTATTAAATAAGTAACGAGTTCTGTTGATTAGACGATCGGACTCACGAGTAACTGTACTTCTGGCACTTACTTATCTAGTTTTGTTTTGTTGGCACTAGGAATTCATAATATCGTAGTAGACGATGGTGTATCGTGCAGTTTTTTATTTTTCATCGTGTAGTTACTGCAGTGTAATGTACATTTCTTTACAGTGGCGTAGCTACTGGAGGGACATACGGTGCAGTTAGGGCTGTCATCACCTTAATTGCCGACGCCGGATAAACACGGCAAAAATCCCGGACATTTGGTTTTTTCCCCGGACACCTCTGAAAAAATATTTTTTGCAACAAAAATAAAAACATCGTTATAATTTTTTAATTTTTATTCACTCTTTCTGAGGTAATATGGTAACAAAAATAATTAGGAACGCTCTTTTTTTGGCATTAATCAAATTATTATATGATACTACTAATAACTAACTAACTATAATACTTTATAATTTTAAAATAAACCACGCCAATGATATTTTCAGTCACCTGCTTAGGTAGTCAAATCTCTATATTTGTAAATTAAAAGTACTTAAGTAACTGCTAAAACTTTTAATTTTAACGAAATCAATTTTACTATTTTTCAGTCTTCACAATTTTCGCTAAAATATCTTTCTTTTCCAACAAGAATTTGTAAAAGTGGGAACAACTCAGGTCCTTGAAATTATACTTGATTTTGATCAGAGAAGAAATCGTGTGTATGTTTAGGAAGTTTCTTTCTTTCGTCTATTCCTGCGTGACTAGCGAAAACACTCTCTCTACGTTCGCATTGTCAATGATTTCAACACTTATCTATAAAAAAAGATGGATTTCCCTGACAACAAAAGTGTCCGGAAACTTTTTAAAAACCCCTGCCGGGCGGCCCCCGGACGCTCTTCAAACTACGACAAATCCGGAGAATCCCGGACGGATGGCAGCGTACCCTGATTAGAAAACGTCAAATTGAAGTACCGAAATGTTTTATCATCTTCGGAATGTAAATAAAATTGGTTGCAACACAATTTTAATAATGGCAACTCATTTGAAAGAATATAAGGGAATTTCCAACAAGTTTCGATTTCTGTTCGAAACTTGGGGTGAAAGTACCTACCAGGGTCGACTACGACATTTATCGCTAATATACAATTGTAAACAAAGCCACATAAAGTCTAGTTTTAACCGAAGTCATTGATACTTTTGCTAAAAGTAAGGTTAGGAAATTATTATAAACTAAATTGTTATTTTGTATACATCAGTATAGCAAGTACAGTTGAGACGATCAAAATTGGCATAGTCCGCAATACATTATCTGTGAGAATGCACGTATCTTCTTTCCTGTTTCCACTTGGGACTGTAGTCATTTGCTGCGTTTTGACCACCGCCTTGTTAAGTTAGAAAATAATTCATGAGTAGTACTGACAAAGTGAATCGAGATAAATGAATAACAGTAAGCGGTGCAGCGACTAGAGGTTACTAACGTAT
Organism: Agrilus planipennis; assembly: GCF_000699045.2. Lineage (NCBI taxonomy): Eukaryota > Metazoa > Arthropoda > Insecta > Coleoptera > Buprestidae > Agrilus > Agrilus planipennis. The sequence goes on from NW_020438933.1 coordinate 281,866, forward strand.
GCAAAAGACCAGGGTCAGCTTTATAACTGCCTGGTTGAAATTATATCTTTAAACAAGCGTCTTTGCTTTCCTAAATTTCTGAAGATATTGAACATTTATTAAAGTCCGATACTGGCAACACGCTCTAATTCTGCTTGTCTGCATCTCTTTCTGTTACACATCAATTGGTGTAATGGTATTTCTTTTTCTTTATTAGTGTCCGCTGCAATTCCTACATGACATCTCTTTTCTATGTTTATGATATTCCCTATAACGTCTGTCGTGAGTAAAAGTAGGCGTTTTGTCAGCAACCACTGGTTTAGTTAATAAGTTGAAAGAAGAAAGTAAATGCGACATTGTAGACTATGCTAATTTTGAACGTTTGCCATTGGTCTGTTCGTTAGGCGATCTGGCTAGGTTTTTCTGGGTTTTTGCAGCAAATGTTGGACCCTTTTATATGTTTCCCATATTGTAAATATTATTCTTCATGGTGCGAACTCATGATACATATATGTACATATTTCATGACTTATCTGTATATTTTTACTGTTTTATGTGCAATAAAATGTTTTACATACATAAACGCATAAACATTTTGATTTACTTCGTTTTAGTGTTTAATGTCAATGTTATTAATCCAAGTATACGTTCTTAAGGTCCTTACCTATATCATTGCTGTGTCCGATAAAGATTTCAACGATAAAGTAGCCTTGTACCTTTAAAGTATTCACATATATTAATAAATTGACTTGATAAAACCAAAGCAATTTCGTCAGGGTCTCAGTTTTATTTTACACCAGAGCCTTTCGTTATCTAGTTACGCCTCTGCTTCTTTATAATTATTGCATCAACCAGCCAGCCGTGTTCTGTTTGAATGTGTCAAGATAACGGCGTATTTAGTTTGTTCATCTCGCTAGTAAAATTACGTAAACATGAAGTCTTAAAATTTAGAGGAATCATGGAAATGACTTAAAGCAACCGATGAAAACTCCCTTGAGATCGTCAAAATTTCTTCATTCTTCATTTCGTTTAGGAGTGGATAGATTAAAACTTTTGAAAATTTCGAGGACAGTTATGCGATCCATACCTAGTAGTTCCACGGAATGCTGTCCACCAACAATATTTTGTTCTGTTCGATTACATGCCTGTTACTTAAAAGCCTTGTTTCACGATGATAGTTCTGTCATGAATGTGAGATATCTACAGGATACTATTATGACAGTAAAATCAATAGCGAAACTGGGATATTACCGGCAATAGTATTGTTTTCGAAATTGATAAAATGATACAGACAGTAAAAAAAATAAGAACTAGAATGTGGATGGGTCCAATGAATGAATACACTATATGCTTTTAAAAGACCAATTAGAGAACTTGCAGTAAAAAAACGGGGAAACATTACAAATCGTTTTTTCCAGTTTGAATAGTGTTTTTTTGGCTTAATTGCTGAAAAGGTGCAGCAATTTAGAGGGTAATTGTTTAAAATATCATACGTTAACTAAAAATTCTATTAAAAAATTCGCGGCGCTTCTCTATTCTTATTTTTATCTTTATTACCCACCAAAGCTATCTCACCTATTTCTTATTGACTTCAATGAAGTTTTCTGTTCTCCTATTCTTTCTAACACCTTTTCATTTCTATACAGTTCGATATCTTTATTGGAAAAGCACCTTTTCGAACATAGAATCCCCCAAAAAGTAGCACATTTTTACAGAAAGTATTCACCACGTTGTCTGTATTTACTATTGTGTATTTGAAGAATTTTTCTGTTCATTGCTAATAAAAATATAATGAGTTCTTCTCCAAACATGTGAGAGGTTTTATTATGAGGCAGAAGTAGTTACTCTTGTAAGGTTAATTACAGTTTCAAAAAATTATTTCGTGTAACAGTTTCTACAAAAAAAGTCAATTTTTATGATACGGTATTGCGTATATTTTAATATACGTTTATTTGAAAACTTATCGTTATTAAAAGGATTAAATAGGCGGAGAATGATTACCTAGCAATTTTAAAATGTACAGGTGGTAATTGGTATGTGATGATATTAATAACACCTACTTGAGAGTGGCCAAGACTTTTGAAAAAAATTAGGACGAAAATTCTTGCAGGTCTGTTCCTTAACGCTCTAACGTCTGTCTCGCTCTAGTTCGTTCTTGCGAAACATGTTAATTTTTGAATTTAATACGTTGTATTTAATTGGTTATACATCGTGAATTTGCACTTGAAGTGCAAAGAAGTTAATAATATGTTGTTTTTTTTATAGGCTCGCTCCTGGATTTCCGGATCCGCGAACATGTTTACTTCATCAGAAATTGCAAATGTTAAATTGTTGTATCGAAAGAAAAAAAGCTAGAGAAGCCAGAGAGTTTGAGAGTTCAATTTCTGAACAAGCTGGCAGTAAAGCTGAAAGAAATTCATCATCATCATCTACTGATGAAGATGAATTTTTTGATTGCTCCGCTGATGCAGCTCCTCCGAAGAGGGAATATTCATTATGGAACCGTCCTGTAGGAAGACTTGGAAAATTTGGGAATCTCAAACTTATAGAAACGGGCGAATCGTTATATATCCCAATTACACAGGAACCTGCGCCAAAAACAGAAGACCAGTTGGAAGAAGAATCCGATGTGTTATTGAAGTTAGGTTCTGATGCTCAAGGTAGCGAGCTTAGAGCTAAAATGATGAGTGCTTCATTACTGTCGGACATGGAATCATTTAAGGCAGCTAATCCAGGGTCAATTTTGGAAGACTTCATTCGATGGTATTCTCCGAGAGACTTTATCGAAGAAGACGAATTAGATAATTGGGGACAGAAGAAGGGTCACCTGAGTTCACGTATGCTTATATCAGACAATACTTGGGTTCAGATGTGGGCATCAGGAAAACCTGTTCCTGCCAATCGCCAAAAGAGACTTTTCGATGATACTAGAGAAGCTGAGAAAGTTCTTCACTTTTTAGATTCACGGAACCTTTCCCAAATTGTGGAGCTTTTGCTCCCTGTTTTAAGTCATGTTGCCCTCTTACGGTTATATGAAGAAAGTCAACACGTGATTCAAGAACTACCTGATTCAATTACGACCATTCGTCATATCGCTAAAATTATCGAAAATGCATCTCGAGAGGGCGCTGTGAATACTCGTCGCTATGAAAGCTTGATTAGAGAAATCTCATCATTAGAATTAAAAATCTCTGAAGTTAATTCACTTATGTATAAATTTAATCCGACCGGGACGACAAACGAAACTGTGAGTAAATTGGTAGCTAATTTAATTCAGGGACGTGAAGTGGAGATCGAAGACAAAGGAGATTCAATGGTAGGCTCTCGAATCGTTGCCATGCTTTCCGAGGCGCAAAAGGGTGCGAATTTGTTACTGACTGATCAAACCGATCCGGAAGCGAGTGGTGGTGACAGTAAGGCTTTTCCCAACGCAACTCAGAAAGAATTTGTCATGAGGGCAGACGCAGTTAGACCCGCTACGTACTCCGCTAAATCCCCACAGTTTTTGAGGGCGATTCTCTCTAAGAATGAATTTCGGTTGGTAGGTGCCTTTTCAGAAGATATAGTTTTCTTTTAAACAAACGTGCAAGTAAACTTTTTAATAAATATGATACTAATAAATAGCTTATTTTACTTGGGAAAGGGTGGATTTAATTTATTCACTATATTGTGGTAATAGGTGCTTTCTTTTGGTATGATTGTTGTATCTTTATTTAATAAAAGCAGTTACAAATAGGCGTCTATTATTTTACATGCATAGGGCGGGTATGTAATTTACGACACATGTGATCTTATAAGAATTGCAATCTGATTTTTCGACTTCTATGTGATGGCTTTGTCCAGTGGCAAATCCATGGTGACGTAGACGTCTGGAAAAGAATTATGCATTGGGATCCGAAGGTGCAAGATCTACCACTTGGGTTGCCTAAATACATCAATCTCTTTGTTTAAGAGATAGAGATATACGTATAAGATGCTCGTAATGTTTTGTCCTGTATAAGTATTATTCACAGTCTTTAAAAGTTCTCTCCACCACAATCGATGCACATCGGCATACGTCGAAACTAACTTCGCCGCTTTTCTTCTGGGAGATCAGCACACTCTTGATCTATTGCTGTCAAAAAAAGTTCCTCATCGGCCGAAAATGCCCTTCTAATTTTTTTTTTACTTTAGGAAAGAGGACAAAGTCACAAGACGCTAGGATGATCAAGAAAATTCAGTCCGTATTAAGGATGTTTGGGAGGTATGTCAAAATGCTACGTGACAAATAAAAATTTGGAAGAACGTTTCTCATTCAATTCTAAAATTCCTGTAAAAATTACAAATCGATTCACTAAACCGTTAAAAAGTTATTGAAATTTTAAAAAATTGTAATTGTACACGTCATTTTATGGAGATTCGTTAACCGAACAGATTAAATTTATTTTTATTAACAGAAAAAAAGCTACCAGAAATTTCAAACTTTTATAATAAGTAACTTGAACTCTGGAGAATCACTTTAGCGTAAGGTTATTCAAATTCACTAAATGGTTATCGAGAAAAAAATGAAAAATTAGCTGAAAATCTCGTTTTTACTTGATAATATAATGATAATATTTATAATTGTCTGAAATAAATGCAATTTTAAAGTTTTAATTATTATTTAAACATATTAAAAAGTTTTACGCTCATTATTAATAGAGATTGAAACTAAATATTTTTTTGTTTCGAAGTTGAAATCAAGGCATATTCACTGCCAAAAGTCAGTTAAAAATTTTCCATATTATTCGTTATTTCTTATTTTATTCAAAGTTTTTGGTCAAATTCAAAATTTTCTCTCAAACCGTATACTTTTTTTTTTAGTATAGATAGTATTTATTTACCTCATGGTATGCTGCAAAACCTAATTAATCACGAATTTCTAATTTTATGTACTCTTATCTCCGATTGTACCTCCCAAACATCCTTAAATATCCGTTAATGTGTTATCGTGATGCAGAAGCCACGTGCAAAGCCTAAACTTTGGTCGTATTTGTATTAGTACATCAATAACCTTTGGAAGTAGTAACTGTTCGTTGTTTGTTTAGACTCTGTTTTTCAAATACGGAAATCATAATTTTTGTGGTTGACCGAGGACATGCACCGGGGATCCTTGTTTTTAAAAAGACACACTTTGTTCTGGAATTTTGTTGGTATATCATAAATACTGTAATGTTGTGAACATTCTAAGATGTCCCAAATTCAAGGCGCTTCATCATTTTTTTGCACCATTCTACCCTGGTTCGCTTTTGATTCTTTGTTAATGCGTGCAGTACCCAAAGTCTGCTAAAGTACAGTAGAACAACAATTGCTATACAAGTATTACAAAAACAACTCAAATGATTTCAATGCTAAAATATCATATAAAACATATGTTAACAAATTCAACAAAAATTGTAAGAAATGACTATTTATAAATGTAAAGATTAGTAAAATGAAAACTTCAGGTAAATCATCATACTTAATAGACAATAGAACTATTGCAGATCAAGAAAAAATGTAAATTTCCTTAAAGAATATTTTACGAGCATTGGTGACACTAGCGAGGAGGTTATCATAAGTAATAATAAAGCTGACAATCAAGGTAACTTCTATACTATTAAAGACAAATCTATAGACGTCTTCTAGAAATATCAATGCAGTGGAATTATTTCATAACTAATTATAAGCAAAAAAAGGAAAAGATACTGCAGATTATTGATATTCAAAAAAATATAACATACATGTAGGGATTTAATTTGATAGCATAAACGTTACTCAAAATCGTAGTGTCCTTTTTCTTATTTATTTACAAGTATATACAGAGCTGATATTTACAAGAAAACATACGCGATCCTCGAACAACCTTCTTCTTTTCAATCTGAACAACGACTTCCTTAACATCAATCACCAACTTCCAAACGCGCTACCTGCTACCCCCATGGGTAGAGTACCATAAAACTATAAATCGTTGTTCGAGCATTCGCTGTCTTTATTCATAACATTTTAAGTAATATCTTATTTTCTATTAGTACCTAACTTGACTTTATTAATTAATCCTACACGCTCCCGATACCACATACATAAATGTATATGTTAACGGAATGTATAAAATCCGCCATTGTATACAATTCCTAGGAAATGTAAATAATTTATAAAATCACCCGGAAACGTGTGAAATAAATTATATTAGACTCGTTTCCTAGGAAATCTATACATTTCCTAAATAGCAATCGGAAATGTATTACATTCAAGATGTCAATGGGCACGCGGGGATAGCGAGCGAGGGGAGGGTATTCCGTCATCCGATCAGGCGATTCATTGTATTCACAGATAACTCTGATTCTCAGTTTACTAACGTGTTACATTCATTTTATTCACATAAAGCATTAGTTTTATGCATTTCCTAGTACAATATCGGAAATTATGTATACATTTTCCAGGATATGTGTATTAAAAAATCTTTGAAACAATATTTTATAGATTTCCTAAATAGCCTCTAGGAAATGTATACAATTCCTACATTTCCGGTAACATATATATTGGTGAACCATTTTGAACGTTTCATTAACGTATCTTTTGGGTATTGAAAATATCTTAGGAATTTTAAAGTGTCTCAGGTGTCCCTATGTTTAAGTTGGTACTTAGAATCCAATTACAGATCAATTTTGTTTGTATTAAAGTTGATAAAAATATTTGAAAGGATTATGTACAACAGAATGATTGTCTTCCTAGATGAATATAGTAGGTAGGTATATTATTTTGGAGCCAATTCGTTTTCAGGAGAGGGATGAGCACTGTTGGTGCAATTCTTGTGGCTACTGATTATATTTACAAGAGGCTGGACAGCAGTATTCCTACTCCAGTTGTTTTTCTTGATTTGACTAAAGCATTTTACACTGTCAATCGTGAGAGGTTACTGACAAAGTTTTCATATTATGGTATAAGGGGAGTCGTACTTGAACTGATTAAAAGCTATCTTATGATATGCAATACTTTAAGAAACTTTTAATAATAGTCAAAATTTAATATTAATGTGAAAATTCATTTAATTTTTATCCGAAGGGGAATTGTCAAAAGGGCATTAGTACAGGGAGTTGTGTTAAAAAAATTAAGTAGTTACATTGATGGAGAATGTAAAGTTGTGGAACGATTAATAACTTAAATATCAACAGCTTACTACCACACCTCCATACACAGTGTTGCTTAGACGTTCATTACAATCAAAATTAATTAAATAACAACTTTGTTGATTACAGATAGTATTCGGCAGTATTTAAAGTACACTTGGTATTAAGAACACAAAATAAAGACAAAATTAACGTTACGGAAACATAAATAGGTAAGTTTATATTTCCTATCGACAGGTAATTGTTATTAATTGTAAGGTTAATTTCCTAACTACCATTGAGGTATTGCCAAGATGCATCACTTTTTTAATGGATGGCTCGACAATAGTCCCTTTAGAAAAAAATAATTATACAATACCAGTAAAAACACGTACGCATACGTACGTACACTATCCCGTGACAAAAGACAGGTTTACCAAAATCATTCCTGGATATCATTAATATCTAAACAATGCACGAGTACAAAAATGCAGAAGAAATGCAAGACGGATGCGGATGCTCCTAATCACCAGCTTATTGAATAGAGCTTTACATTGTCGTATATTCTTCCAGGGTCGAGATTACATTAGTCTGTATCTACTTTGTACCACGTTTTTGTGACCATTCGAATATACAAGCATACTTAATTTTTTTCTTTTATAAGGCCCTATCACCTCTCGCAAGCTTGCGACATATTTCAGAAATAAAATTCAATTCAATGTAAAATGCTATCAACAAGTTTTCCCTGACTGAAAACTGTTTGTCCTATACAGTGCTAATTCCTTTATAGGAAATCGAGTAATGAAAAACATTTTCATTTGAATGTGCTTCCTAAATTGCCGCGAAAGTCCACAAAGAGGTTTATGGAAATATTGTAATAATGAATGCAGGTGATATAATCCCTTTAACAACAAATAAACCGAACAAAATACTCAGCGGTTCTAAGAGAGACCCTCCAACCATTTGAGTTCGACAAACCCATAATATATATATACGGATTTCCAAGGCGGTCGCCGCTTCTCCGTGCCCAGTTTCCAAATTTTTCTATTATTGTACATATGCTCCTCTAGATTCCTGTTTTCCATTGCTTCGTTGATATCGTCCCTCCAGCTTCTTCTTTGTCTTCCCCTTTTCCTTCTTTCTTCTCCCATTCTTTTTGTATGTCCAAACAATTTCAGTTGTTTCTTTTCTACTGCGTCTATAATATCGTTGTCAACGTCCATGTCCCTTCTAATAACTTCATTTTTGATCCTTTCGAGTCTTGATCGTCTACAACTCCTTCGTAGGAAATCCATTTCTGTCGCATGTAATTTTCTTCTATTGCTTTTGCTTATATCCCAACTTTCCGACCCGTATGTAATCATGCTCTTTATTATCGCATTGTATATTCTCTTTTTAGTCTGTTTCCTTATGTTTTTTGCCCATAATATCGAATTTAGTGCTCCAATGGCTTGTCTCCCTTTACGTATCCTTTCTAGTATGACTTGTTCCTTGCTTATTGAATAATACCCCCAGGTATTTACATTTCTCTACACCTCTTATTTCTTCCTTCTCCAATTGTAATGTATTGCATGTGTTACTTCCTACTACTAGATATTTAGATTTGTCAAAGTTTATTTTTAATCCGGCTGGAATATATTCCTTGTGTAATTTTCTAACCATATAATTTAGGTGTTGCTCATCTTGAGCTATCATCACCTGATCATCGGCAAAATATAGCGAATGTAGTCTGTTCTCACCTATCTGAAGTCCTATAGTATTACATTTTTTTGGCCATCCCTTTAAAGATTGACTTAAGTAAATCTTGAATAATGTAGGCGAGAGACAACATCCATGTCTCAGTCCTTTTGATATTTGGAATGATTCCGTTATTTAAGAGCTGATTTTTATTGATGCGGTGTTTTGTTTATAGTACAGTTGAACAGCTCTTCTAAGTGTGGGTCTGACTGAATTATGTAGTTTCTCCCATAATTGCGACACTGGAACACTATCATAAGTCTTTTCAAGATCTATAAGCGCTATGTGAGTTTCTCTATCTCGTTGAGACCTCTTTTCTAATGCTATTTTTAATGTAAAGATGTTGTATGATGTGGATCTTCCCTCTTGGAAGCCTGACTGTTCTTCCGATTGTTTATTGTGAATATCCTCTTCTAGCAAATTCCTTAGTGGTCCGGAATACATTCTTCCTACAGTTGGTATTAACGCTATTCCTCGATAGTTGTTTGGGTTGTCTTTAGAGTCTTTTTTGTGAATAGTTGATATAAATACGGTTCTCCGTTCTTTCGGCGGTTCTTCCCCATTTAGGCATCTTTGATATAATGTAGTTAGCATCTGTGTCAGTTTCTCTGGTCCGTATTTGACAAGTTCCGGATATATATTTCCTGGTTCAGGCGACCTCCTCAGTTTAATATAGTTTATTGCCTCTTGAACTTTTTCTATCTGTAGATTTATGTATGGGATTTCTTGAACTAAAGGTGATTGTTGTAGGTATTCATTTCTCTTTTCTTCCAGTAGTTCTTTGAAGTGATTAACCCAGTCTCTATTTGTTATCCTTGGTTTCCAGATGTCCTTAGGGCCTTAATGGTTTTCCATGCTTCTGAGCTTTTGGTTCCTCCTATATATTGTTCAATATATTCACACCTTTTTTTTCTTTACAACCTTACTTTTTATTTCTCTGTTGGTCTTTCTATATGCGTCTTTCAATTCGTTATCTTGTTTTTGGAGAAAATTTAGGTACAATTCTTTCTTTCTTTTAATATTATTCTCTATGTCTCTGTCCCACCATTCTCGTCTTTTTTCTACTTGGTATCTTCCCAGCGATTCAAGTGCTGCGTTTATAATGCATGATTTAATATGTTCATATTCTTCTTCTGTTATTTTGTCCGCTATATGTAGCTTTTGTTCTAATCTACTCATAAACAAATGTCTAGTACTATCGTTTATTAGACTTTCCAGATTGAATCTTATTACACTGGCTTGATCCATATTATTGTTATTTCTGTTAATAGTGTGGTTGTAATACTAGGGAATAAAAACTTTTGCTTCTACAAACCGATGGTCAGATCCACAATCAGCCCCTCTCCTAACTCTGACATCTTGTATTTTTATTTTTGATTGTTGTCGTACGATTAAGTAGTCAATTATTGACTTTAGTCCTCATGAGTGTTGATACCAAGTATATTTATGAATGTCTTTTGTGGAAAAAACGTGTTACATATTCTCGGCTCAAATTCACTACATGGATTTATGAGTCTTTCCCCGTTGTTATTAATGGCCTCTTCACCATGCATGCCAGTAACTTTATTATCTACTTGTTTTCCTACTCGTCCGTTCAGATCTCCGGCTATTATAATTTCGTGCCGGTGTGGGATATTGTCTAAAACCCATAATGTACTCCCAAAAAGATTTAATTCGCTCAATGTATAGGGTTGTTCGGAAAGTCATTTCGTTTTTTTTTTGTGGAAATGAAAGACAGTTTTCGTATAATAAACAAATACTTTATTAAATTATATATTGACCGTTCTAGTCCAACACCTTTTGCCATCTTTCTGGTAGTAGCATAATTCCACGCTCATAAAATTTTTGGTCTTTGCTGGCAAAAAACTGATCGAGGAGGTTTTTGACCTCCTCATTTGAGGTGAAGGTTTTACCGTCTAAAAAATTTTGGAGTGACCGGAACAAATAATAATCCGATGGTGCCAGGTCTGGAGAATATGGTGGGTGTAGCATTGTATCCCATTCAAGCTGTAAAAGCTTTTGGCGAGTGACCAAACTTGTGTGAGGTCTCGCGTTGTCTTGGTGAAACACTACACCTTTCCTGTTGATTAGTTCTGACCTTTTCTGTTGAAGTGCATCATTCAGTTTGTCCAGCTGATGACAGTAGACTTCCGAATTAATCGTTGTGTTATCCGGTAAAAGCTAAAAAAAAACGATTCCTTTAAAATCCCACCAAACAGACAGCATCACCTTTTTTTGGTGAATATCGGCTTTGGAAATGGTTTGAGCCGGTTCATCTTTTTTGCTCCATGACCTCTTGCGTTTGACGTTGTTGTATACAACCCATTTTTCGTCCCCAGTGATGATGCGCTTCAAAAACGGATCATTTTCGTGACGTTTGAGAAGCGAATCGCAGACGTCAATGCGGCGACACAGATTTCTCTCTGTGAGAACATGGGGAACCCATACATCGAGCTTCGAGGATAATCCCAGGCCTTTCAAGTGGTCATAAACTGTTGAATTTGATAAATTTAACCTCAATCCGATCTCACGTGTTGTTATTCGCCGGTTCACATCAACTAATGCCTTTATCGCGTCTTTATCAGCTTCAACCGGCCTTCCCGAACGTGGTGCATCTTCGACATCAAAATTGCCGGATCGAAATTTAGCGAACCAGTTCTGGCACTGGCGTACTGTCAACACACCTTCTCCATACACATCAGTCAATTTCTTTCTGGCTTGAACAGCATTTTTACCCTTTCTGTAGTAAAACAGTAAGATATGTCGAAAATGCTGCTTATCGCTCTCCATATTTAAAAGGGCACCAACCAAAAACTACTGCGTAGAATTAATTGGAATTTTTCACACACAAGCCTTGCTATATGAGCTCTCAAAGCATATAAAAATTATACGGCTTAAATGTGAAGTTGGGTGCAAAAGACTACAATTAAATCCTCTGTCGGGAAAAAACGAAATGACTTTCCGAAGAACCCTATATTTTTAATAACTAATCGATTTTAGACAGTCTGGTGCAAAATGCTCTTTGCCGTTTAAATAAAATCTTATCTTCAAGATAACTTGATTGAATTCAGTCCCTGTGAAACTGTTTCTTTGTGGCATCATTTTTAAATAATTCCGACGAATACCAGTCGGGATACATGCTATTATTCTGAAAGCTTAGAATCTGTATATGAATAGAAAACATCTACGCATTCAAATACACATTTATTCGTAAACAATGAAGTCCATTCCAGCAAGATTTAATCTGATCTTCTCATAAGCAGCATTATAAAAATCAGTTCAATATTTTCTTCTGTTTCTTTTTTAACGGCAAGAATGTCCAATATAAAGAAATGTAGGATTATGGTGAGATTTATTCACGGGAACAAAATGGTCCTAAGAAAAATTGATTCTTAACTATTACTGTTGCCAGATCCAGTGTGTACTGTTTGGTTTGGTGAACTGGATGAAATTGCTCACACTCACACTCATAAGAGATATAACATTCAATAAAGCATTTGAATTATCTTTTACTTGCTTATCAGTACGGTAGCAAAGTGTTTAAAGTAGATTTAAGGGTTTAAAAAAGCATTAATAATAAGTCTTTATTTAAAGTTTCAGCAGGATTTACACTTATATCATACTCCTTTGTATCTTCAAAATCATTAGATTTTTCATTTTGCTGTGTCTCAGCTGAAACTCAATTAATGCATTTGATGTTTTCGAGAGGAAGCTAAATCCTTACCTATTTCATCATCTTTAATACTAGAAACGCTATCAGTCATGTCTTCTTCCTTTACAATTTCAACTTATATGCTAAGTCAAGTATTTATCAAGTCTTTGAAATCAGTATAATCTTTAGTAATGATAAGTAATATGTCAATCTGCTTTTGTGAGTTTATAACAATAACAAGTTTCTTTTCTAGTTCAAGTATTTTCATTGCAGAAGCTATAAAGGCTGCACAATTTTTATCATCCTCTCTATGCATATATCTAATGCACTTTGAAAAGTTCAGCGTCGAGAAACATTTTTAAATCATCCTGGGTTTCAACACCGTTTCAAAAACTCACCTCATAGTAGTTGGTGTAAACCCCCAATCCTTTCCGATGGCTCTTCTAGTTTGTCATATGTAATAGATTGTGAGCTATTCCTCAGAAAGTTCAGATGGTCTTTCCAGGATAATTTGATACTCAGAATGGCCTAAGGTATTTTACTGAATTTTGTATCCGTTTTCTTAAGAACACAATGACTTCTGTCTTCCCATCTATGTTCTACAAGGATGATTGTCTTTTGGCAGTCCAGGAGGGTGCTGAAGAAAGAACGCTACACTATAGTGTCATCCCCTGGAAGCCATGTCCTGATAACTCCGTCAGGAGTTTATCAACCACTAGATGAAGGGCGACAGGATACCACCTTTCACCAGACGGTAGATCTACTTTTAGTGATCTGGATAAGTCGATTGCCAAGTATTCCACAATGCCTGTTTATTGCCTATCTGGTCTTTTGGATTGTAAGAATACTTTTGAGCAGCTGTCGGATTTCTTTCAATTGCTTGAGTCTTCGCGTAGCGGCCACTCTCAATGAGAAGGGAATTGTCCAAAAATTATGCCCCATTTCCGGTTAGATCGGAAATGGTCTATGTTTGTTGTTCTTCTCTAAGTTGAAACATCAAAATGCTATGCTCGTTGTGTCTAGCTGACACTTCGGGTAAATCGAATATTTAAGTTTAAGAAAACGATCTTTTTCAATTGACCTTCTACATCTCTGTTTTTGAGACAAATTTATTAGTGCTTTTAAAAACTAGCTATAGTCTTTTGCTTTTGAGTTATAAACAAAAGTTGAAATTTTCGAGTTTCGGCTACATGTCCACATCCTGGTTGTTTGCAACATTAGAAAGAAATTTATGTTCTTCGGTGTTGCCAGAAATAAAATAAAAAATCACCCCCTTTCAAGTTATAACATAAACTTGTATTTTTTTTAAGCGGGAATCATAGTTGCCAATACTTTAGTTAAAAAGATAATTTTTTTTCTTGTTCAAAAAGGTATATAGGTATAATATAAGGGGTCGCATCCGATGGGTAAACAATTAATTTCGAAAACATTCTTTTCGTAGTTTACCCCTTGCATTTTTACATTGGCTTCTAGTAGGCGTCTGTCATTTATATTGTAATTATTACCAGTTGGTCATTTTTTAAAGTAGAAGAAATTCTTCTATGAATAACTTACTTACTTTTAAGCTGCTGAACGATTTTCCCAGAGTCGAATCTTTTCATAGAACATTCTAGAAGAAATAGATATTTCATGCCTGTTACAACCACAGGTACTGAAGCAAAAATGGAGCAATAAATAAAGGCATTAATGGTAAAGATGAAAATAGGACAAGAAGAATTGAAAGCAACTCATGGAGAAATAAAAGAAGAATTAAAAGCAGCTCAAGAAGAAACGAAAAAGGGACAGGAAGAAATGAAAGATGAGTTGAAAGCAGCTCAGAAAAAAATGAAACTGTTTCAGAAAAAGCAACCGCACTAATCAATAATTTCTTTACGAGGAGAAGCACTGGATATACTATACTACAAAAAAGGCTAGTCTCAACAACATGACTTCCATCATCTTGTCAACCCCTTAGAAATGAGATTCGACGATAAATATCTAGAACAAGTACATCATATGCAACTGAAAAGGCGTAACCTACGAAGTACGATACTCTTCAACAATTTAAGTTTGATGTGGAGCGCCTCGAAAAATTAGCCTACTCATGTGCTCCACAATAATTCATAGACCAACCGGCAGTACAAACATTTATCGATGGACTCAGAGACAAGTGAAGCACTGTCATACTCCCTCGAGTTTGAACCATCGAAACAAGTTTCTAAAGACCATGTACGGGTTCCGCAAGCAGGAATCGACGATAGTGCAATTGCAAAAGCAGGTGTTATATCGCTCATCAGAGAATGCGTAATCGATGTGAAGAAAGCTTCTGCCACAAAATTGTTGTTATGCTGGAACATGCAAGAAGTATAGTTGTTATCCAAAATGCTAGAATTGTGGACGAATTGGTCACCTAAGTCAAGAGTGACTCCTAAACAATGTATTATCTTTTTTTTTTTTTTTTATCCGTGTATCTCCAAGTATAATCGAACTTTCGATGTAAAAAAGAATTTTATTTTGTAAAATGTTAGAAAATTAGTCCACAAAAAAATATCTGTCGAATCAAAAGGTACATTCGTATTTAGTTTCTAAGTAATCATTAACAACTGAAACAAAAGTTTCACACAATACTTGATTATTAGTAACAACAACGTTTTCTAGATTAGGCAACAAAAAATATTTCTGAAAATTGACATGTGACAATTTGAGCAGAATGAGAGAATTACTAAATTTAAACAATTCTTTGATTTATCTCAACACTCCTTCTCAATCAAATAATTACAAATATTTACAAGCAGATTTTTGTTTAAAGGTTTAGTCAGAATGTCGGCGATTTGTTTCGTGCCTTCAATATGTTTGACAGACACAGTCACGTCAACATGTTGTTGAATAAATTTACGTGCGATTTCAATGTGCTTCTTTCCTTTGTTTACCTTACCCTCGTGAGTGTTTATCAACATATGAACAGCTGACTTGTTGTCAACATACATGGGGAAGGGTTGATTATCTTGCAGGATCTTTAATTCTCTCGCCAATCTTCTCATCCAGCACACATCATCGATCGCTTCACATGCCGCTCGATATTCTGCTTCTGCTGTCGAGGTCGCCACAAGTTTCTGTCGTTGTGAGTACCAAACTAGCGGGCCTCCTCGGAGTATCAGTCGTCCACTTTTTCTCCTCCAAAATCTGCATCAGTGAATACTTTGGAGTTCCTTTCAAGTACTGAAATACTCGTATTACCATTTTGCAATGGCTTTTCATTGGATTGCAGCATTGTCGACTCAAATAATTTACAGCAAAGCTGATGTCGGGCCTTGACACGGTTGCGAGGTAAAGCAAGCTGCCAATGGCTTCACGATAGGGTGTTCCAACTGGCACTTTCTCATCGTTCATAAGTTTCTCCTTCTTTGTTATCATACCTGGTTCCATCGGCGTTGGAGCTGGGTTGCAATTTTCAAGGTTCATCCTTCGCAGGATTTTCTCCACGTACTTTGGTTGACTCACGGAGATGCCCTTCGAGTCAATTTTCAGCTCCATGCCGAGATAACAGAATTTTTAGGGATGGTCTTGCAGTGTGTGATTTCAAACTTTATCTTGATTTGTTCCAGAAGTTTGAAAATCTCCTTCTCGTCCTTCCCAGCAATCAAACCGTCATCGACAAACAATGCCAAAATAATGCTTCTGTCTTTGTTATAAAAAAAAATTGGGTCGTCGTCAGTGCTTAACAATCCGATTTTTTCAAACTGTCTGGTGATTTCAGCCCATAAATACTCTTGAGTAGTTGACACACTTGTCCAGAACTGTCGTCGAACCCCTCTGGCTAATTCATGTACAGAACTTGCTTCAACTTGCCATACAAAAATGCGGTCTTCAAGTCAAAGGATATCAGTTTCCACTTTTCGGATGCTGCATGACTCAAGATGAGTCGGATGAAGGCGTAGCAAGTAACGGGACTGAATGTTTCCTCGTAATCAATGCCTTCTCTTTGTCCAATGCCTCATGCTACAAGCCTCACCTTCAGCTTACCATTCGCCTTTCCGCGAAGAACCCACTTGCAGGTCAAGGGTTTGATTCCTTCAGGGCACTTCACCAGCTTTCACATTTGCCTCTCGATCAGCGAATCATACTCATCTTGCATGGCTCGTTTCCAGTTTTCATCTTTTAGCGCCATCTCGACCGAAATATCCTCGATGTCGCCTATGAGGGCTGAATCCTCGTTGCTTCCACCTTTTACGTAGCCAGCCACGTCATAGCCATACTTCGAGGGAACTTTCAACTTGCTGCGGTCTCGTAGTTGTCTTCTCTCCGGTGTTGTGTTTGGTGCTATCTCCACTCATTATTTTTTTCTCCTTTCTTCAGCATTTCTGTCCTCGCCTGAGTGGCTCTTCTTCTTCATTTTTACTTTCTTCTTGTTCTTCGGTCTTGACTTCAATCTACCTGTCGGTTGCCACACTCTTAACTTCAATTCGACTTCTTTCGTTTTCTTCATCGAACTTCACATTTCCAGAGCTGATGATTTTCTGGGTGCGTGGAAGATACACTCTATAACTTGGTGACTCCACGTCGTAGCCTACAAAATACCCCTTCTCCGACTTCGGATCCAATTTGCCTCTCTGGTGGTCTTGAATCAATACGTAACATTCACATCCAAAAGTCCTCAGTTCGTTCAAGTCAATCTGTCTCCCATACCACAATTCTGTCGGTGACTTTCCTTTCACTGTACTGGTGCCAGTCTGGTTTATTGTAAATAATGCGTAGTAAATCGCCTCGGCCCAAAGTTATGAGTCCAGGTTTGCTGCAAGTAAAGCTGTTATTGCTGCTTCCTTGATGGTCCTCATTTCACGTTCAATACGCCCATTTTGTTGCGGTGTATTCACATTCGAGTGTGTGTGATCATCAAGAAATTTTCTTGTCCTTGCATTTTTGATTTCTTTTCCTTAGTTGGATCTGAGTACTTTCAATTTTCTTACCAGTTGGTTCTCTGTCATCTTGTTTTCATAAAGAAAACAGTTCGGAAGTGCGAGAAATAATCCTTAAATAGAAGAAAATATTTAGCGCCACCTAGGGAGCGTTCACCCATCTCTCCCATGTCCACGTGGACTAACTCCAGTGGTTGGCTTTATGTCTTCTCGTTGAGGGGATGAGAGCCACAGTGCTGCTTACCGTACGCACAGTCTGTACATAAGTAATTGTTCCAGTCGTCCAAGTACTTGATTCCTTTCTTGTCCAAAGCCTGTCGTACGTACTTTATGTTTTGATGAGCGAATCTTTCATGCCAAATTGGAATTGACACTGCCGCCAGACTCAGTTGCTCCTTTTTCTTCCTCAGCATCATATTGTACAAGATTCCAGTAGTTCCCTGATCAGCCGATACAAATTCTGATTTTGCTCTGTCCGATTTCATCTTGTATCCTCGATCAAGCATGTGACTCACAGAAAATAAGTTGTACTGCAATTCAGGTACATGTAAAACATTTGTCAGAATAACTGGTCTTGTTTTGTGGTTTTCCTTGATGCTTTTTATTTTTCTTCACGAGAAGTGCATTGCTGGAACTTACTTCTAGTTCACTTGTCTCATCGCGTTGACGATCATCTTCGAGTCTCAGTCTTTCGATCATAGTGATCAGGCTCCTGTCGGCTGCTGGCACGTTATCCCACGACATACGAAAATAAGAAAGTCTCACTGGCAACATTTTTAGAATTTTGGTCATCATCCATGATTCCGGCACAGGTTCACCACCGTGGGTTAGTTCATCACCTATGGACATAACTTCCATGCAGTTTTCGGCCACCGATTTGCTTTCATCGTATGTACATGTGAAAAGTTTCTGTCTCAAAACTTCCATGTTCATCTCTGTCTTCGTGCCGTACAAGCAAACTAGTCTGTCCAACATTGCTCTTGCCGTTTTTCAATTTGCAATTTTATATGCGATTTGATCACTGACATTCAATACTATTAGTTGCAGAGCCTCCATGTCTTTTTCCTTCCATTCAACGACTGCAGCGACATTTTCAGCTCCTTCCGGCTTGACCTTGACTCCGGTTGCAACATCATACAACTTCTTGGTTCTCAAAACAGCATCTAATTTTAACCTCCACGGCACATAGTTTACTACTCCTTGTGAGTTTTGACTCAGCATTACAAGTTGTGATTTTACAGTGTCCATTTTTACCTTTTGACTTGACTTTTAAATTCACTTTCTAAATTGCGACGTTCCTGCTCAGATCTGCCTTTCAATTTAAGCTCTTTCACAGACTTTTCCTTGGAGATGAAATTTCACCACTTTCTGGGCCCATAACCTGTTGGGATTTTATCCGTGGTATCTCCAAGTATAATCGAACTTTCAATGTAAAAAATAATTTTATTTTGTAAAATGTTACAAAATTAGTTCACAACAAAATAGCTGTCGAATCAAAAAGTACATTCGTATTTAGTTTCTAAGTGAACATTAACAACTGAAACAAAAGTTTCACACAATACTTGATTAATAGTAACAACAACGTTTTCTAGATTAGGCAACAAAAAATATTTCTGAAAATTGACATGTGACAATTTGAGCGGAATTACTAAATTTAAACAATTCTTTGATTTATTTCAACACTATATCATCTGCAAATCTAAGCATACAAATCTTTTGCCCTTGTACATCTATCCCTACAGTTGTACTGTCTTTAATGATGTTGACCGCGTCTTCGATGTATAGATTAAAAAGTGACGGTGACACTGTGCATCCTTGTCTGACTCCCTTCCTCATATTTACTTCTCTACGTTGCACCTAATTGTTTGTCGTTAGTTTAAGACTTTCAGCATAAGTTGATTTGACAATGCTTGTGCTGACTATACAATAATAAAGGGAAACCAGGTGTATTAATGGTATAACTTTCCTACGCCAAGTGACCTCCTGGTAACTGCGATACAGTCTAGTGATACATTTTAGCTTAAATGCTGCCCAGAATTAAACCTAAATTACAATCATTGACACAGTAAAAGTACCTCTAAATTTCCATTTTAATTAGTATATTTTTTTAATATAAATAGGCACGTACTATTTGGAATTGAGTATAAATGATAAAACCGTATTTAAATAGCTTTTTTGATATTAATATCGAGTAAATCCGTCCTAAAAGTTATAACAGATAACACAGTAAATGAAGATAATGATATATTTCCTGGTTAGGTGTTTTAATTTGAATTTAAACAGTTTGGTCTGCGATTGTTGTTTAAGTTATTTTCGATTCCAATTTAAATACTATACTTCATTACTATTCATACTCAATGTTTGACCAATAGTTCATTTAATCGCAAGAAAGTAATGTCTGATTTGCGTGTGGAAGTAGTGAAAAATGAAGTTGTCTAAAGTGTATCGCAGTCCCAATAATAATTGTGAGTTAACTAATATATTTTAGTTAGAAGTAATGAGATAAGAAGTTATTCTTACTTTTTGTAGTTCAACAAGTGAAAGAAACGATTAAAAAGGGGGGAGTTACAGCAGATATTCGGCTTCCAAAATGTAATTTTACTCCGCAACCTTATTCGGTAAAATCAAATTCTTTTTATTACTTTGTTAAATATCTAGTTATTTTATTAACATGTTACAGCCAAAAACAATGAAAAAAGAGTGACTTTGGTCTTTAAAACACTTTCGAAAAAGGTCATTTCAGTCTATATGCAGGATAATTCTTTGAAATTGTGAAAAACAGATTCTATAAACGTTTATCTGAAAATGTTTCGTTACCAAGATACAGGGCGTTAATGTTTTTTTAATTATTAATTTATTATTAAAAAAAAATAACGCCCTAGATTTCAATAACAGAACGTTTCCGTATACATGTTTATAGAAATCCTATTGATTATTTTTATGAAAAGTATTTATTTTTAAAATTTTTCGAATTATTAAGGAATCAGTTTAAATTTGATTTAAAGAATAACCTTTGTATTTTTAAAAATATGATCTCTAATTACAAGAAAAATTTATAGCAAACGCGCAAACGTCTGGACTTGATGCTGTTCGTAATAAATTCAAAATAGATTAAGTAAATATCTTCGCTTTTACTTAGGGAAATGTTTATTTAATTCACTCAGTTTCATTCGTAATAATTTCTTATAGAAGATATAAACGCTGAAATTTATGAATAGAATAATTGAACAAATATATAAAGAAATAAAAATGTTTATCTATCAAAATAGCTCAAAATTCCAACGATACTGTAGTTGTCCGAAGCACTTTTCGGTAATAAGGTTACCTTCTTCAGGGACTGAAGTGAATTAACTGAGTTTTTTTCGAATTTTGTTTGTTCTACAACAACCGCCAACGTTTTTCCAATCTTCATATTTATCTATCAAATTGAGAGTATATGTTACCTAGGTACTAAAAAAATTAGCATTGTTGGTTTTTTAATTGCAGCATATCAAACTTAAGGCCTCTTGCACACAAACGATCAACACGTCGACCGGCTATTTCACGTTTAAATTATCATACAGACGACACCGCCGACTGTAGGGATTTAATTTCTGATCAGTTAGCAGTGCCGTACTGTCATTCGATCAAGCTTCCTTATAAGTTTAAGATTTCGGGGGTTTGAAGAATAAAATGCGAAAAGAAATTTGTACTTGTGTATTTTGTGTACAAAGAATATATAGATAAAAAACATTAACAAAAAAAATGTAGAAACGAGTACAGTATAGGAACACGTTTAAACGTTATTGGGAGTACAAAGAACGCATGAAGCAAAAATTTCCAATTACATTAAGATTCATGAAAATATGTTACACATGCCATCTCAGGGGGCTTGTTAGTTTAATTTGTGTCTTTAAATTCGTCAGTTACTTTTTCGATTATACAAATGAATGCTTTAATATAAAAATTTTCAATTTTTGTACCAGTAGGTGTACCGTTGCAAATGTTAAAATGGAAAATTGAGATCTATGACCATTTATGTAATTCTCCTATATAGTCAATTGGTATAGGAAAGAATGCTGTGCCATTTTCAGAAACCGGTGGATTGTGTGGGGTTCGGAAGGTATATTCCTTGAACCTTTAGACGTTTTTTGATCCTGGGTTTACTTAGTTATAATTTGTTGGGTGTCCATGGTCCAGGTCAATTGAAAAGTCCCCGGCCTAAAATAGTAAAACACATTTTTTTTGCAAAATTCGTTTTTTTTATTCAACATAATTCCCTTCAAGGGTGATACACTGATTATAGCGATCCTCCAACTTTTCGATACCATTTTTGTAGTACGATTTGTCCTTTGCTTCAAAATAGGCCTCAGTTTCGGCGATCACCTCTTCATTCGACGAAAATTTTTTCCCAACGAGCATTCTTTTGAGATCTGAGAACAGGAAGTAGTCGCTGGGGGCCAGATATGGAGAATACGGTGGATGCGGAAGCAATTCGATGCCCAATTCATGAATTTTTGCCATCGTTTTCACTGACTTGTGAGACGGTGCATTGTCTTGGTGAAGCAGGACTTTTTTTTTCTGCAAATGCGGTCGTTTCTCGGCGATTTCGTCCTTCAAACGGTCCAATAACGCTATGTAATAGTCGCTGTTGATGGTCCTTCCTTTTTCAAGGTGGTCAATGAAAATTATTCCACGCGCATCCCAAAATACAGACGCCATAACCTTGCCAGCCGACTGTTGCGTTTTTGCACGCTTTGGAGCGGGTTCATCGTGTACAGTCCACTCCGATGACTGTCGATTGGACTTCGGAGTGAAATGATGGAGCCATGTTTCATCCATTATCACATATCGACGCAAAAACTCGGGTTTATTACGCGTGATCATCTTCAAACTGCTCTGAATCATCAACTCGTCGTTGTTTTTGGTCAAGAGTGAGCTCGCGCGGCACCCACTTTGCACAGAGCTTTCTCATACCCAAATATTCGTGAATGATGTGATGTATACGTTCCGTTGATATCTGTAGAGTGTCTGCTATTTCATTCAATTTCAATTTACGGTCATTCAAAATCATTTTGTGGATTTTTTAATGTTTTCGTCCGTAACAGCCTCTTTTGGGCGTTCACTGCGTTCACCATCTTCGGTGCTCATTTCACCACGTCTAAACTTAGCATACCAATCCTTGATGGTTGATTTTCCTGGGGCAGTGTCCGGAAATTCGTTATCAAGCCAAGTTTTTGCTTCAACTGTATTTTTTCCCTTCAAAAAGCAATATTTTATCAACACGCGAAATTCCTTTTTATCCATTTTTTTCACAATAACAAAAGTTGCTTCACTAAAAATGCTATAATTCACAAACTAATGATCCGACAGCCGTCAAATTTATAGACGCGTCTTTTGAAGGTTAGGACTAACTGAAAATCATATGGATTTAGTTCTGGTGCCGCCATGTTTGTGTCAGGCCGGGGACTTTTCAATTGACCCTATATTTACGTAAATCTGTCTTTTGGGTATGTGGGCAGCTATTGTCTGGATCAGTTAGTTTTTGTGGTGTTTTATGTTGATTCACGGTTCTTTTTTGTATTATCTGGGGTACTTTCAGGTCATTGTGAAGTTCCCAGTTTGAGGCGTAGTTTTGAATTGCCAGTTTGGTGCGCTCGTAATTTTTCTGAGTGTTTTGTGTGTTTGGACCTTTAGTCGTATTATAGGTTGGTTTTAGGATGGCTTTTACGATTTGTAGTTTGTGTGGTAGATGGAGTTTGATTTTCTTGTTCAGGAGGGTGTGGAGTTGGTGTACTCTTCGTTTGTAGTTCTTGATTATTTGGTTTGTGTGGGTTGTAAGGTGATGTGTTTGCCCACTGTAATTCCTAGATGTTTTGTTTCCTTTCGTCAGTTGATGGTTTTGTTGCCTATCTTGATCGTAGGTGGTGGGTTCTTGTATATTTTCCTTTTTTTGGAGAAGATTGTAGTTTCGGTTTTATCCATGTCTAAGATCATTCTCTAGTGTGAGCTAGTTCCTTATGGTGTCCATGTTCTTTTGTAGTATTTTAGTGATGGTTCTCTTTGTGTGTGGCGTAGACCGCTGTGTCGTCTGCGAATTGTGCGATGTTTGATTTTAGGTTTGTAGGAAAGTCGGCCATGCAGAGGTTGAAAAGTACCGAGCCTTGCAGCCTGTTTCAGATTCATTTCCAATTATTTTACTGACTGCTGGTAGTAGGCTCATGGGCCTGTAGCCGGAGGTGGACGTTTTGGGTTTTCCTTTCTTGGGGATAAGGATAGATTTTGCTGTATTTCATTTGGTGGGGAAGTGTTGAGATGCCTTCCTTTGGTAGTAGTTTTAGATACGTAGTGTTTTTTTGTCTGGTATTGGTGCATTCCATGCTTTGGCTATGCTGATGTAGGTTGCAATTTCGTCTTATGTTAATTCATGGATGTTGTCCTCTGTGCTTGGATGTACAGATGTATTATGGGTTATATGCCGGAGGTCTGCGTCGTTGGGGTGTGTATTGTGGGCTCTGCGGTAAACTGTGCTTGGTAGGTGTAAGCGAAGAGTTCTGTTTTTTTTACGGTGTTCGTTATAGTTGAGTTGTTTGTTCTGATTGGGGCAGTATTCTAGGTCCTGCTGATTTCGTGAGTTGTTTAGTTATTTTCCACAGAGATTGATCTTTTGTGTTCAGGTTCTCCATTTCATTATCCTGTTTGGTGAGGCAGTGTTCTTCTAGTTCGTTCTTGACTCGATTAGTTAGACTCTTGAACGATGTCTTTAGGCTTGGATCGAGAGGTTTGTAATATAGTTTTTTGTTTTTTTTTTCTTGATGAGTGCTTTGATTGAGTGCGGAGTGTAGTATCCTGGGTTGGCCGTTTTCCTTTTCGCAGCTTTTTGTAATGCATTTTGGATTTAGGTCGCGAATGTGTGGATTGCTAAGTCAATATCCTGCGGTGTGCTGATGGTTGGTGTAGTGATTTGTGGTTCTTCTTTGTATTTGTTCCAGTCTGTAACATTGACTTAGTGGTTGGGAGTTTCTACTGATGTTTGTATCTGGAGGATAACCGGGAGGTGGTCAGACGACAGGTCATATTCTGCTAATATTGTGAAGGATAACGATAGGTTTTTGATTAGCGTTACGTCTAGGATGTCTGTCGAGAGATTTGCGACGTGTTGTCGGTGATGTTTTCTAGTAATACTCTTTTTGGGTTTGAGATTCTGCAGTCCCAGATTGTTTCTTTGGCGTTCCAGTCTCCGGCGAGTGTTGTTGGTCTCTTCTGGTTTCTTCAGGCATTTTATGTAGTGAGGAGTATGTCGCGTAAATGTTAATTTTTTTGTTGTTTGGGTAGATTGATATTTCTGTTGATTCCAATGCTTTAGTTGCGATGGCAGGTTGGAGGATGTAGTTGTGTTTGTGTGTGTTGTTTGATTAGGATAGCAGTGCCTCCTCTTTTTTGTATTTTCCTGTCCGTTCTGTATGTATTGCAGTTCCTGACTTTGAGGGTATTTACTGGTATCAAGTTGACTTCGTTCAGGAGCATTATGTTGTTGTTGTGGTCTTCGAGGAAGTTCGTTAGTTGTTTTATCTAATTGTTAATGCCGTTGGCGTTCCAGAATGCGATTTGACGTTTTTGGTTGGTGAGTTTTCGCATTCCGTTGATGCATCTGTTGTTGGCTGGCTTGTTGGTGTTGCTGAGGATGTAGTAGTATAGGTGGCACCGGTAGGTCTGTTGAATTATATTTAAACTTATGTAAAATAATTTCTGCCTGGTCGGTAAAAATAAAATTTCGATAGTGAACACACGTCGGCTGGTAAATCAACTGGTTTTATTTAATGCGTGTCTATTAATGTATAATAGATGTTACAGGAAATGTATACAATTCCGAGGCTGTTTAGGAAATCTATAAAATATTATTTCAAAAATTTTTTAATACACACATATCCTGGGAAATGCATACATTACCTAGGAATTGTATGAAATTCTGTTATTGTACTAGGAAATGTATAAAATTAATGCTTTCTGTGAATAAAATGAATAAAACACGTTAGTAAACTGAGAATCAGAGTTGTCTGTGTTTACCCGGTTTAGAACCGCACTAGATGCGATCGCATGATGCATATGTGACGTTTTTGTTGGGTTAGCTTAGGTTTGGATATGTATATGTATTAGTGATGTTATTGTATGATTACTAGGTAGATTTATGACAGACTAAAGTTTCTTCATGTTTCATGTCCTTGCTGGGCTGGAATAATGTCTTTAAAAAGTATGCTTCATTATGATCTTCGCGCCCAACATATATGTATATGAAAATGATCAGCATTATCACCTCTACAACATTCTAATAATTGATGGTTATTATGTTTGCCGAAACAAAGATAACCTCTTCACTTATTCTAACATTTAACATATCACTCCGCCTCCCCAGCGGGCAGGTGCGTTATAGAAAGTCATAAATCTCTCTAACCAAACAATGACGTCACCAATGAATATAGGTACATATTCAAACAGCCTGCCGTATTATTGCCTATTTAAGATTACCTGTAATACATTTCCGATTGTTATTTAGGAAATGTATAGATTTTCTAGGAGTTGTATACAATGACATAGATACATCAGCGGCAGAAAAATGTTACACACGGGTACCTATTTGATATTATTATTATACTGTCCTTCCTTATTCACATAAATATATTGTCAATGTCTTCTCAAGCAGTTTAATATTATTTTTATTTTTGAATTAATCATTTGTTTGTTCCATATCACGGGTTTTTCCTCAACTATACAAATAAGCGATTTAATATCGATATTAACTATTGCTATAACCTCCATATTCATATGGTAAAATCGAATTGCGACATGTGACGAGAAAATAGCCGAACGTGAATATATATTCATATAGACTTGTTCGTATTGTTAATTAAAATAAATGCTCAGGTTAAATTACCGACCGGCGACTATGATCGTCATCGAAATTTTAGTTTAACCGACAGACTGTCGATCTGTGGATTAGCAAAAACATAAAAAATCTAATTTTACCAATGGAAATCGATTGCAAATTCCATCAAGTATTCAAGATGGTTTAATTTTTTTTACCTTGAGATACGTTTTAATTACATGAAATGTGACTATTTTCAATGACTTAAATTGATGATTATGTGTTTTTCATTGTAAAAGTCAAAAATGAAGACAATTTCTTTTAGAAAGAGTTACTGACTTTTAAAGGAGCATATCTCTGAGTATTCTTAATGTTTTTTTAATAATCTTCTATAAATTTTTAGGTATTGTCCGAATTTATATATTTATTGTGCAACCGTAAATATTATATGTTTTATGTTTCTTTATTAATTTTTTTTATAAAATGACAGTAAGAATTGAATATTGAATATGCTTTTCATAATTATTTACTTATGTACTTACAAATGTTTATGCAGTGTCCACAAAAAGCTCTGAACTGAAGAGCGAAGCTACAGTCGTTAGTTGTTAAAAATTAAACTAAAAGAGTTGCTCTGAATTGGTTCCTTCTCTGTTAATATGTCGAATCCAATTCTTTTAATTGTCTAACAGCTCAAAAAATTCTTTAGGGACTACCATTGGAAAAATTGAAAGAGATCAGAAAAACTAGATTAAATCCCGCGTTGTCTACCTATTACAGTACCCCTTTAGCTCTAAGCCATGGATATAAACAATGGCTGTTTGACATTGATGGTAAACAATATTTGGATATGTTTGGAGGTATTTGTACAGTATCAGTTGGGCACGCTCATCCGTAAGTATTAATCAGAAAAATTGGGTTTTAATTTAATTTAATTAAGGTCACAGCCCATTTTCTTTGCTATTTTGATTTTGTATGAAATTTTAAATGCATTCCAATATAAATTTAGAAGTATTTACTAATTGTCATGTAAAACAGATTGTAAATAAATATTGGAGTTAATAAAAAAAAAAATTCCATACAGGGTGTAACAGAAATAAATGCTGAGTTTTGGAGGGTGTAAGGTAGATGTAATAAACAATCCCACGGTGAGTTCAGCAATGTGGTTGAGACCAGAAAACATTTTAAGGAAATCAGAATTATTTACAGTCCTAAGCCGGTCCTGTGCATGAATTATCAACGCAGGTGTCTACTGAATAGTCAGGCTCGACAAAAACTGCATTTACATCGATGGAGAATGTAAACAGTGCCGATTATCGAACGTTTAAGATAAACATAAAGAATTTGCTACTATACATAATGTTTAGGTGCCTATTACCATAAATATAATAAATACGTATAATAAATACATTTGGCTGATAGTACGATGCACTGTGTAAATTAGATCTCAACATGTATTAAAACAATACCCCTCTCATTCCATTAGAAAAAACTAGTTATTTACTGATTTTTTTCTTGTCATTAAACTTATCGCTTAGGACAGGGATGGCGAACCTTTTTTGATGTCCGTGCCACAAAGTCATAAAAATTCTTTTTAAATTGGTAACGTGCCACAATAAAATTTCATTCGAAATGTTAGCGTGGTGAAACTACACGTAAGTATAATTAAATAAACAAATAAAAGCAATTCTTCTTTAAACAATTTTTTATTAATCAATGTTTTACAAAAAGCAATATGCTAGAAACAAANTTCTGCAAGCGACGCACTTATTGGTGTTACATCCTGTATATGCAGTTATATAAATATTAGCTTGATTAAAATTTTTTAAATGATATTTTTGATCATATCATTAATTTTTTATACAAGAGTGTGCTATCCCGAATACGTTCAGCCTCTGTCGACGGCCATCAAGCATGAATAAACCTCGGCTGATGTTGCTAAATGAATACCAACTCATGCCCAAATCATTATCAAAAATTGAATAGGAGGAGCCAATTGATATGTTTAGGTCCTCAGCAACTTCCTATTGGTGATTTGACGATTGACCAATACTATTTTATTCACTTCATTAATGTTTTTGTCTGTTGTTGATGTGCTCGGGCGTCCGCAATGCACTTCGTCGTTTACATTTTTTCGGCCTTCTGAGAACATTTTGTACTACCGATAAACGTTGCGTCGGTCCAAGGTAGCTTCACCATATACCACAGTCAACATTCGGAATGCGTCAGTGCACTTAAGTTTATTTTTTACGCATAATTTGATACAGATTCTTTGATCCATTCTTCGCAATAGGCAAAAATTGAAGACGAGTCTAAACACGTGTAAGTAAAGCAACTGTCAAAAATTAACTGAACATGATCGAACTTGTCGAAGGGAGAGACGTAAGTACTAACATAGCACCACAAAAAAAATCGAAAATCGAATATATGTTACCCGCGGAAATTTAAAATTCGCTATACTTGTTGAACAGACCTCAACAGAGCAGAAAGACCAATATCGTTAATCGCTAGGAAGGGGTTCTGAGGTACATTCAGTATAATATACAAATATAATAAACACGTACGGTATAATCACATACGTATGAGCAAGTTCAGCGTAATTAAATAATTCAATTAATCATTTTCGCAAATAACAATGTCTAATTTATTATACAATGAGGCTAACTTTCGTTGACTCACCGATTGACTGCATCAGGACTACAATACAAACACATTGTTATTGCTATAACGTCCATCAGATGCTAAAAAGTACCCTTTCATTTTAAAACGAATTAAGATCTTCGTCCGAATATTAATTATTTATTAATGTATTATAAGCAACGACGTGGGCAAAAAAAATTGAGAAAAATTGTCTTAAAATTATTTATTTATTTAGTAATATTCCCAGCAATCGTAATAATTTTAATTCAAGATTGTAATGTTTATTTTTTTTGTTTTAATGAAAATAGAAAGGTAGATTAATAATTTTTAATTCATTTCTATCAAAAAAAATAATTTTGTTTTTGTGCGTGGCATCAAAATTTTCAAACGTGCCACTTGTGGAACGCGTGCCATTGGTTCGCCATCCCTGGCTTAGGACATAGATAGTAGGTAGATTGCAAGTGTCTCGCAAACTCTGTACCGCATTTGAGATGGTTCGTGGGTTTGGAAGTCTTCGCTGAGGATGGCGTGGCTGTACGATTTAGTTGCTGCATTAATATTATATTTACATTCACCCTTTATAAGGATCATATCACACAGTTCTGTCGTACTTAACGCCTGTCTAATAATGACACACTGACCTACTGCCAGTGACCCATTGACAAAGTTAAAAGAACAAACAACTACGACAGGCTGGCTATAGTATACACAATCACACTTAATACGAGGGTGGATTGATAAGTTTCCGGCCTAACCAAGAGATGACGCCACTAGGCCTACCTTGAGGTGACATTCTATAGTACCATCCTTGGATAGCTTGTAGCTATAGTTTCAGCCCGATCTCCTTGCTAGTGTAGGTTTGAC
>NW_020438933.1:312653-314102 GCF_000699045.2 Agrilus planipennis
AGCATATGTAATCCTAAAATGTAGCATCGTACTACAGATGGCGCTCACCACGCCATTTGTTGTATTTTCTATCCTTATTTATTATTATTTATTAGTAATCAAACAAAAACGTAATAACCTATTAAGACAAAGCAAATTATACCTACCTATCAATTCTATCAATCCGTCTTTTGAGTAAATTGTGACCAACGAGAGGCGGCAATTCATGTGAACGATAGCGTAGCATATTTACGAATGGTTCTGTAACGCTGCGACTAAGTGCAAAAAAATTAGAAGAGACAATATTATTGTTGGGTTTTTATGTAGATTGGTACGAGAGGGAATCGGGAGGGGGGAGGGTTGCGGTAGAGGGTGTGGGAAACTCTTCCCCCGGAGGATGGAGGAGTGGAGTTAGTATCTTGTGGCATGATAGTCCCCTAAATGAATTTTCTGAATTGCTAATTATAGGGTTGGGTTACAACGGAGAAAGGTTTACCTGATACCCTCATGGGTATGAGAGTGAATTGGGAGGGGAGAAGGTTGCGATAGAGAGAGTAGGAAACTTTTCCCCTGGAAGAGGGAGGAATGCAGTTAGTATCTTGTGGCAAATATTTCTCTAAATGAATTTTCTGAATTGCTTAACATAAGGCTGGGTTATGATGGAGAAAGGTTTACCTGTTGATGATGATTTTATTGAATAGGATCAATAATTGATTCTTTTATTTCTCAAAAATGTACCCAGTAGATTGTTGTATATTAAAAATAACAAATCTGGACTTCTGCTCTTCAGGTGTCCCATACTCGCTTTTCATTTTTAGATTTCTTGATTAGAAAATATTCTTCTTTATAATA
Organism: Agrilus planipennis; assembly: GCF_000699045.2. Taxonomy (NCBI): domain Eukaryota; kingdom Metazoa; phylum Arthropoda; class Insecta; order Coleoptera; family Buprestidae; genus Agrilus; species Agrilus planipennis. The sequence goes on from NW_020438933.1 coordinate 313,485, forward strand.
CACCCAGAGGTTTCTGAAAATAAATAAATTACGGCTTTATTCCACTTACCTAATTTTCTTGCATGTGGGCGTGCTTGAGTGCTCCAATCCTTAAATATGCTGAATTACTGTTGATATCAATATAAATTAAAAATGGTTTCCTTTGATAGGTTGTTTACTTCGTTAATAGCGGTTCGGAAGCAAATGAGTTGGCAATTTTGATGGCAAGGATTTTTACCAAAAATTACGAAATAATATCGTTAAGAAATGGCTATCACGGTATGAGCAATTTGACAATGAATGTAACCGCTCAATCCCATTATAAATATCCAACACTTCAGGCCATAGGAACGCATCATGTAAGAATTTGTAACGATGGTGAAGAGTTTTGAAGTACATAAAGTGTTTGGTAAAGAAATCTGTTGAAATTGACAAACCCAAATCGCGTTTTCAAAATCGTTAGGTCTCATCAGCAATCAATTGTTAAACAATTAAAATGATAATATTAACTTCATGAACTTTCTTTAAAGATATCAATTCTGCTAAAATTTTGTAGACTTTTTTTAACAAGAGAAGACGAAAAACAATATTTATATATAAAAATAGACATTTGTCTAATATGTTAATTAAATGGAATTA
>NW_020438933.1:314399-328144 GCF_000699045.2 Agrilus planipennis
AGCATATGTAATCCTAAAATGTAGCATCGTACTACAGATGGCGCTCACCACGCCATTTGTTGTATTTTCTATCCTTATTTATTATTATTTATTAGTAATCAAACAAAAACGTAATAACCTATTAAGACAAAGCAAATTATACCTACCTATCAATTCTATCAATCCGTCTTTTGAGTAAATTGTGACCAACGAGAGGCGGCAATTCATGTGAACGATAGCGTAGCATATTTACGAATGGTTCTGTAACGCTGCGACTAAGTGCAAAAAAATTAGAAGAGACAATATTATTGTTGGGTTTTTATGTAGATTGGTACGAGAGGGAATCGGGAGGGGGGAGGGTTGCGGTAGAGGGTGTGGGAAACTCTTCCCCCGGAGGATGGAGGAGTGGAGTTAGTATCTTGTGGCATGATAGTCCCCTAAATGAATTTTCTGAATTGCTAATTATAGGGTTGGGTTACAACGGAGAAAGGTTTACCTGATACCCTCATGGGTATGAGAGTGAATTGGGAGGGGAGAAGGTTGCGATAGAGAGAGTAGGAAACTTTTCCCCTGGAAGAGGGAGGAATGCAGTTAGTATCTTGTGGCAAATATTTCTCTAAATTAATTTTCTGAATTGCTTGGGTTATGATAAAGAAAGGTTTCCCGCACACGTTCTTGGGTACGAGACGAGATTGAGAAGGGAAATGGTTGCGGTAGAGGGAGTAGGAATCTTTTCCCCTGGAAGAGGGAGGAGTGGAGTTAGTATTTTATGGCATGATAGTAAATAGAAATTTTCTGAATTGCTGAACACAAGGTTGGGTTATGATGGAGAAAGGTTTACCTGTTGATGATGATTTTATTGAATAGGATCAATAATTGATTCTTTTATTTCTCAAAAATGAAAGATTTCTGCAACTCTCCCATTCGGATTAGTTTTTTTTACTCTCTCTCTCCTGTACCCAGTAGATTGCTGTATATTAAAAATAACAAATATGGACTTTTACTCTTCAGGTGTCCCATACTCGCTTTTCATTTTTAGATTTCTTGATTAGAAAATATTCTTCTTTATAATACACCCAGAGGTTTCTGAAAATAAATAAATTACGGCTTTATTCCACTTACCTAATTTTCTTGCATGTGGGCGTGCTTGAGTGCTGCAATCCNTAATACAAAAATGATTATGGTCCTTCTGCTGTTTTTTCTTTTTCGGTAAAACTAAGACGGCGACTAATCATTTCAGTAACAATTTAAGAAAAATATTCGATGTAACATTAAAGCCAATCCCAAGAATTTATTTTAATCTATTACAGGTTGTAAATCCTGACGTTTATAAAGGGTTGTGGGGCGGTTCTAAATGTAGGGATAGCCCTGTACAAGCCCTCAGAGTGTGTTCCTGTAAAGGATCAGAATGTGAAGCAAAAGATAATTACATAAAGCAGTTCAAAGAGTTGTTTGACTACAGTTTACCAAAGAAAGGTGCTGCAGCATTTATTGCTGAATCGATTCAAGGTGTTGGAGGTACCGTGCAATATCCTAAGGGGTACCTAAAGGAAGCTGCGGACATAGTTAGGAAGCACGGGGGATTATTTATTGCAGATGAGGTACGATAAATATTTTACTTTCTAAAATCCCATGCTTATTAAAGTTGCATTACGATCTTAAGAATAGATGTGATTTATTGATAATACACTCCACTAGTATTTTATTTTAGTTCATCATCATCATAAGGTCGTCAGTCCTAAGACTGTTTGAACACACATCTCCACTAGAACATTTCATATCCTTAACTATTTGTGAACAGTAATCTAATCTAGGTCTACCTCTACTTCTCTTAACTTTTGTTTCTGCCTCTAATATGTCTCTGGGTAGAGCTACATGCCTGAGAAGGTGTCCTAACAACCTATCGTCATTCAAAGAGTCCTCAGTTTTCCTATTCTTTCTAATAGCTTTCCATTTCTAACCTTCTCTATCCATGGTATCCTCATCATTCTCCTGTAACACCACCTTTCGAACGCTTCTAACCTTTTCTTTTCCGCCCACCATCCATGTTTCGCACCCGTACAGCGCTGCGCTCCAAACATACACCTTTAACAACCTTTTTCGAATTTCTAAATTAACTGTTCGCGAACATGGAAGTGACTTCCTTTTATTGAAGGTGAATCGACCCTGCACTATCCTCTGCTTTACATCCCTACTACTCCTTCCGTCCTGACTTATCTANTATTGAAGGATACTCGACCGTGCGCTATCCTCTGCTTTATATCCCTACTACTCCTTCCGTTCTGACTTATCTGACTTCCTGGATATCTAAAATCAGCCACTTCTTCTAATTTTTCGTCTGCCATCTTTATATTCTCTCTTTCCCTACTTTTTCTTCACTTGCATGCCAGTATTGTTGTTTTACTTTTATTTATTTTTATACAGTACTGTTTTGTCAATACCGCTTCCATTTTATTTAAAGCTATCTCTAACTCCTCCTTGTAACAGTGTACAACCCTGTCTGACTCCCTTTCTAATATCTACTTCTCTACGTTGCAGCCCTAGCTCTATAACTGCCTTATTGCTTTTTATACAAACTATCACACTTCTTTCTCTGTAACTCATCCTTACATTCTTAAGTATATTTAACATCTTGTCCCATTTAATATTGTCAAAAGCTGTTTCTAAATCTACAAAACCTATATACGCACTCTTTCCTTTTTCTAACGTTTTCTTTACTGTTACCCATAAAGCTACATTGACCTCCCGCGTTCCTCTATTTCTTCCAAACCCAAATTGATCTTCCTCTGATAGTTTTTCCGCCCTTTTTTCCATGCCCTTCTGTACAATTCTAGTTAAGATTTTTGACGCGAAGAGAGGAAGGAGGAAAAAAGGAGACGGTTAGGGAAAGTTCGCTACGGGGAACTTATCCCATTAAATCTAACCTTATTCCTGGAGTCATACCACTACCCACATGTCTGTAGATATCCCTCTTCAGGTGTATACCCTAACTACTGAACTCCATCCTTTTGTTTGTTAGAAATTAATTAAAATGCTTCAATTATATACAAAATACATTAGAAATGGGAGAGGAAGATGTTTTAAGCAACTTTGCGAAGTTATGCTAATTGTTATAAATGTCTCGCAACTATTTGTGCCTCTCTTTTTAGGTATGGTTACTACCACGTTCCGTTTATAATTCTCTAGGACTTTCCCCTTCTCGTAAATGTGACTAAGTAGCTTAAACATACGATCTCTAGCTTCTTGTCCTGCATGTTTTAGAATTTCCCCCTGTATCCCATCTATACCTGGTAGTTTATTATTCTTTAAGTTCTTTAATGCTTCATCGAACTCTTCTCTTATTATAGGTCAACAAATTGTATTTGTCCAAATTTAAGTTATATTATTGAAGCTTTGAATTTTAATGTTTAAAAGATTGTCATTCTGTCGTTTACTACATTTTATTTTATTTTTGGAGCATGTGTACAGAAATTTAATGGCACATAAATAAGTTGAATTGATTGCTAAATGACTTCAGGTACAAACAGGTTTTGGAAGAACAGGGGAACATTTTTGGGGATTTGAGATGCACGGACTCGTCCCTGATATTGTCACAATGGCGAAAGGAATTGGTAACGGATTTCCCCTTGGGGCTGTTGTAACAACACCTACGATAGCAAATGCATTGACTCAAGCAGCTCATTTCAATACTTTTGGGGGAAATCCTGTGTCATGCGCTGCAGGATTAGCTACACTTGAAGTAAGTAATGTTGCGTAATCAAACACGTCTCTCACTAGTAACTTAATTTTTTAATTTTATACTCTCTAATTACATCACTATTATTACCAAATTTCTATTTCACTAGGATATCAAACAATTTATTGCTTCTTAGCTGTTTTTTGTATCGTCTCGTCGCTAAAACTTGAAGTATCGTCCTATCTCACGGTAATTATTTAAATCTGGTCTTCTTTGCTGTATGTTGAGTTGCCTACACGTGACAGTATGGTGGGTTGCCTACACAGGAGAGTAAGAGTTTTGTGGTTAAAAAACACCATTCAATTTAAAAAAATAATCGACAGGAATGGAAATATTACTCAATTTAAAGGCGTAGCCAAAGGGAGGTGATACACTCTAGCGTCGTGGCCCCTTAAAATTTTTGTATCTGGTAGATTATATGCGTTATGTACGTGTCAATCTTTTCTGGTTTAAGTAGATCCTCATCCCTCAAATATTATTACTATTATAAATTCAGCGACTTCAAATATGTTTTTGACAACTGATACACTAAATTTTCTCATGATGAAAGCATAAAGTTTCCCAAATCTACTTCCTAATTTTCAACACCTTTCATACGTTTTAATGTTTATTATTATTACTATTCATTTATGTTTTAAAATTTTGTACTTTTAATGCGTAATTTATATGCCTATTATAAGAAAGGATTGTCATTGTAATCAAACACTTATCTCACTGTTGCTAATTTATGTAATTATTTGCTCTCTAATTAACACCACTATTATTAATTAATTTCTATTTCACTACTATATCTTCTTCTTCGCTCTTCTTATTTTGCTTTATATTTCTTCGTCACTAAAACTCGAACTGTCTCTTCCGACCTCGCAGTAACTATTTATGGGGACTGGACTTGTTCTGAAAAATTTCAGAATATGACATCTATAAAATCTGTTACCTTTTTGTTATTATGTATGTTGGGGGACTTACACGTAACTCTACCTACCTCCTAAAACCGAACATTCCAATTAGTGACGTTGCCTCTGTAGGAAGCAAGCCGATCAAAACGGGTGATCTTCATTTTTGTCCGAGGTCTTTTCTGAATTTGATAGACAACGTCGTCGTATGGACCATTCCAAGCTTGTTGGAGTTTCGGACAACGTCCCTTTCGTCTTGATGGATTTATACAGTTACACTTTGTCGTCCTTATTAAACCCAGCAGAGTTGGCTCATCTATCGTATTTGGTGTTTATGTGGTTACTTTTTCAAATCGCAGCTTTGTAGATGACATTTGGTTGTCTTCGTAGTTCGCCCCCCGTATATGTCATTACTGGAGAGTCTTCAGGACAACCAAACGTCAGGCCTGCTGGAAACCTGAGATTTGTCCCAAATAAAATGTTGGCTGGTGTTCTTCCAGTTGTCTCTTGGATGGTGGATCTCTACGATAAGAGGAATTGCGTTAAATCGTTGACCCATTCTACCAGACTGCGTAGTAAGGGCGTAGTCCTCGTTTCTATAATGCCTATTAGTTCAGTGACCTTCTTGAATAAAACCGACTCGAAGTTCCTTTCTTGGTCAGAATGCAATTCCAATGATACTTCATTATCGGCTAATTTAGTCATTGACATGCTTTTCGATAGTAGTGTATGCTTCCTGATTCGAAATCGCATATCTTTCGGGACACTTGCTAAAGTAACCCATGAAGACCAAGATGTATCGGTTGTCGTAGTTCGTTATTGGGAATGGTTCTGCCACGTCGACTGCGATTCTCCCAAATGGCGATCCCACTTTGAATTGTTGCATTCGTCCACGAATTCTCGTCTTCGGTCCGTTATTGACGGTACATGTCGAGCTTATTCTGCACCAGTCTTCCACATCAGTTCTATTTCGAAGTGAATATAATCGTTTGCATACCTTCTCTAGATTCTTCCTAATGCTGAAATGTCCTTCGCCATGGATTGCTTCTAAAACTTTTAAAATTCTGTCCTTCAGAAGTACAACATAAAGTTTGTTTCTGGTTCAATCTGGACTCTTCGACATTCTTTCCAAAATGCCGTGGTCTAGAGTAAAAGAACGCAAAGTCTCACCGTGTTGTGTGTCTAGGCTATGTTTGATTTCGAACTCGTATTTGTCCTTTCCAGTTCGTGAATTGCAGTAGCTACTTCAGCGAGGCGTGATTCCTCGTATTTAAGAAGTGCCGTCGATACGGAAATTTAAGGAAATGTTCAAGTGTTTCAACCACACAGCTAGTAGCTCATCCTGTGCCATATTTTTCAAAGATGATGTCACCTATTGTTGGTTGCATTTAACAGAATATCTATTCCTATGTTTTACTTTCAAATTTAAATGGGATAGATTGTCTTGGACCCCTACTTACATTTCAATCATCAATTTTTCTTTCCGCTGGTGTTCACACCTTGTAGCTCGAAGTCGACCTGGAGACTTATGTAGGCCATTTTTGGATCTAGCATTATAATTCGATATATTCACAAAAAATCTAAGATGTTTTAATTTAGATATTATTTTTTTTGTTGTAAATAATTTAAACTTTGCAAACCGTATTTATTTTACCTGTCATTCATATCTTCTATCATTTTGCGTCACCCCCCCCTCCCGATGCCATTCACAACTAGATATGCACATTCCAGGAAAATACGTGGTATTCTTTTGACGCGTTTTTTATGTTAGGTACGTGTGAGCTGTGTGATCAATTATTCTGCACCTTTTTTTTTCATGAACTTAGAAGACCTAAACCTTTAATTTTATACAAGACACATGAATGTACCTGCGAAACTACTGTTATTATTTATGGTGATGAATATCTATTACTCATCATAGGCTCGTCAGTTCTAAGACTGGTTGGATACGCACCTCTTTCTTATCCTGAGTTAATTTTCGCGTACATAGCTCTAAACATATTCTCTATTTTTCTAATTTTTAAATTAACCGTTTGCGAGCACAGAAGCGACTTCTTGTAGTTAAAGGCGGCTCGACCCTGCGTTATTTTTTGTATTAGCCTGTATCTCTACCGCACCTCTTCCATCATAAAATATCTGACTTTCTAGATATTAAAAATCAGCAACTTCTTGTAATTACTTTTTACTCATCAAGTGGAAATTTATTTAATTCGAATTGGATCACTTTTGGATATTTGAAATTTTAATTTGACGATTTTTTATCTCTTTCACCTTAGATTATTGAAGATGAAAAACTTCAAGAGAATAGTGGAAACGTCGGAACATATTTACTTTTACAATTAGAACAACTGAGATCTGAGTTGCCAATTATTGGAGATGTCAGAGGTAAAGGTCTAATGATTGGGGTTGAATTGGTGGCGGGAAGTGGTACAAACGATGCGCTACCAGTTCCCAAATTTATGAAATTCTGGGACTATTGTAGAGAACAAGGTCTTATTGTTGGGAGAGGTGGAATTCATGGAAATGTAAGTCATACATCTTGTTTACTTATTACAGGAATCAGTATTCTATTTAAATTGCTAATCTGAGCTTTTAGTTAGATTAAGGTTTTGTTGGAAGGGATTTCTCTTGATTATTATACTCTCAAACGGGAACTTTCTACATAAAATTTTTAATCCCGCAGTTTAATAAATCGAAAATATAGGTATCCAGTCCTACCACTAAAATTATTTATTAATGAATGGGCTCAAACATACCTAGCCCCGAGCTTCTACGCCACTTAAAGTTAGACATATTTTTTATTTAACATTATTTTCTTTAAGGTGTTGCGTATTAAGCCGCCGATGTGTGTTACAAAGGAAGATGCTGATTTTTGTGTAAAGGTAATAAAAAAAGCTTCTGAAAAGATTTTATTAAAGGAAGATAGCGTATACGTAGGTGGTGTATAAATTATGCAGTAAATATGTTAATAAAATGGAACAGTAATAACTTTTTATCCTAAAAATTACCTACCAATAAATGACTAAAAGATGTAGATTCCTTATTCTTTATGTTACTTACAGCATTGGAAAAGCACTAAAATGTCGTTTTCTTTAATTCTATAAAAAGTATAATGTTACGCATTGCTTTGCTCGACCTCCTCCTTCTTGCCCTTTGTAATGAAGTGTTTGACAATATTTTCTCACAAATCGAATCACAATACGTAATACTTGATAGGCTCATTTCCTTCGAGATTGTAAATATCAGAGGCATCAGTACACAATTTTGTTATTAATGGGGAAGAAGCTTTTCGAAAGCAGTGGGAGGTAAATAAGGTAAGTAAATATTAATTAAAATAAAAAGAAGGTAATTTTCATTAGAAGATGCACTTATATTTTTTCGGAAAAACAAAATTGAAACTACAGCACACATTACAAATGCATAGTATAGGTAAATATAAATAGTATTTACGTAATGAAGCGCAATAATTGTTTATTCTTAGATATACACTTTAGTAATAGTGTAATATAATTAATTTTCCTAAATGGGAAGATAAAAATTAAAGTTTACTGGAATAAGTTTCCTTATTGTTTTCAGTTCTAATCGTAAGTACTATTACGTAATACTGTAAAAATTGAAAACAAAAGAGATAATTAGGAGATATTTATTCTCTGTGTTTTTCTACTAAAAGACAATTAAAAACAAAACGTAAACAATGTCTTCTTACATACCTAGCAAACAAATTGAATGCGCACTACCTTACTGCGCAGCGCACAAACGAGATACTATATGGCTCACGCTGAAAATTAACCAAGCCTTGTAGTTGTTACTGCTGCAATTTTTTCTTCTTGAGCTTGTCTATTATCTCTATGAAACGCGCTCTGACTGACTGATTATTGGGTAAAACTTTCAATTGTTAATTGTATAATAAAAACCAAAAAAAGAATCTACTTTAAAATTTCGCGAAGAATCATTAGGTAGATAAGTACATTCTCTATTTTTAAAGAATTTTTGAGTTCTACTTTGTACTTTTTAACCGCGGTCGAATCTTGGAATATTCACTCCAGATGCATGTTTCACGCAGCACACTTGGATTACATAAAATTCGATTTTGATAGATTTTTCTCCGATTGTGATATTCAGTCGTTCTTCAAAAGTCGAACGTTGAGATATCAAGCGTCTTCAGGCATTACTATTATATTGTACTCCCTCTCCACTAATTTAGAGAGCTGGTCGTTGTGAGATGGTACTCATATTTCAATTATAGGTACGTATGATTGTGAAGAAGAATTATTATTTACATAATGTTTTCCATTTCATGTTTTTGGACACTAACATTTAAATTCTACAGGGCATAGTTTTTAACTAAACCTTACCAAAATTTTGGTATAAACGAACCTACATTAGGCAAAGTAAAATATATAGTTCACATTCGCCTGTATTTGAATAAGAATTTATCAATTATTTCTGATCAAAGGGAGACAGGTGTGTTTCCATTTCCAACTTTTGAATCGAGATTCTTCTTCTCTAGTGCTTCCTCTTAGAAATTGTTCTATTGTGTCCGGAAAGACGCAAGGGGCTGATCCGGCCCTAATTCTCTAAATGACTTACAATTTAGAGTAGAATTCCCGCAGGGTTGGATGCAGTATGATCTCCACAGCTTAATCACCAAGTCGTGCTTCTTCACCCCATTCATATTTTAAGAATGGAATGAAGTGTCTATTTTGAGAATGAACGAATTTCTAGAAGTTTTGTGTATCGAATTATGTACATCATTGTGTAAAAGAGTAAGAATCATCTCTAAAATATGGGTAATAATTGAAAACTCTATTTATGTTTCGACTGAGTCACATTCTTAAGTATATTTAACATCTTGTCCCATTTAATATTGTCAAAAGCTGTTTCTAAATCTACAAAACCTATATACGCACTCTTTCCTTTTTCTAACGTTTTCTTTACTGTTACCCATAAAGCTACATTGACCTCCCGCGTTCCTCTATTTCTTCCAAACCCAAATTGATCTTCCTCTGATAGTTTTTCCGCCCTTTTTTCCATGCCCTTCTGTACAATTCTAGTTAAGATTTTTGACGCGAAGAGAGGAAGGAGGAAAAAAGGAGACGGTTAGGGAAAGTTCGCTACGGGGAACTTATCCCATTAAATCTAACCTTATTCCTGGAGTCATACCACTACCCACATGTCTGTATCCCTCTTCAGGTGTATACCCTAACTACTGAACTCCATCCTTTTGTTTGTTAGAAATTAATTAAAATGCTTCAATTATATACAAAATACATTAGAAATGGGAGAGGAAGATATACTCGCTTTTCATTTTTAGATTTCTTGATTAGAAAATATTCTTCTTTATAATACACCCAGAGGTTTCTGAAAATAAATAAATTACGGCTTTATTCCACTTACCTAATTTTCTTGCATGTGGGTGTGCTTGAATGCTGCAATCCTTAAATATGCTGAATTACTGTTGATATCAATATAAATTAAAAATGGTTTCCTTTGATAGGTTGTTTACTTCGTTAATAGCGGTTCGGAAGCAAATGAGTTGGCAATTTTGATGGCAAGGATTTTTACCAACAATTACGAAATAATATCGTTAAGAAATGGCTATCACGGTATGAGCAATTTGACAATGAATGTAACCGCTCAATCCCATTATAAATATCCAACACTTCAGGCCATAGGAACGCATCATGTAAGAATTTGTAACGATGGTGAAGAGTTTTGAAGTACATAAAGTGTTTGGTAAAGAAATCTGTTGAAATTGACAAACCCAAATCGCGATTTCGTTTAATAAATATTANTGTGTATCGAATTATGTACATCATTGTGTAAAAGAGTAAGAATCATCTCTAAAATATGGGTAATAATTGAAAACTCTATTTATGTTTCGACTGAGTCTTTGTCATGACGAATTTAATTATAAATAAAAATTATTAATACATTTAAAAGCGTTTTGTTGTGTGTTAAGTGTTATGTTTAAGTATTGTGTGTTGTATATGTTCTAGGTTGTGTCTTGTCTTGTGCTTTTTTGTCTTTATTGCTACGGCAGTCGTGTTCGATACCTTATCTACCCTCGCCAGTTGGTTTTATTTCCTAACACAATGTATTGGTCCTTCGTGCATCGGATATTACCATTATTTGCATGTATAAATGTATTAATAAATATTGCAATACTATTGTCCAGCAGTCGAGTGATTTCATACGTATAGAAAGTGTACAGATAGGTTCATCATTTCATCATTAACAATCATACGTATGACAAGCATCCTTTGGGACTAATAAGCAACATTATAGTGCCAAATATTCACTTTCATCACGTCAACACATTCATACACAACTTTATACCACGCATTCGAACACACACACACATGTACATTCTTCAGAGCAGACATCATTCAGAAATCAATAAATCACAGTCATGTATTAGAACCATTTCCCCATTTCTGCATCAACAAAATTTGTACAGGTAATTTTGAATATTGTCAAGCAGTTTACATAGTTTTAGGCACGAAAACATTTTTATCCATTTTACTGAACTACTGAACAAATGGAATCAAAATCAATAATTCAAAAACGTGATCAATTAAAGCCGTCATTAACAAGATTTACTAAAGTCGTTGACAAATTTCAAGAAAATAAAGATTTTACACAATTACAATTAAGAATCTATGACATTCATTCAGTAAAACTTGAGTTTGACAATATACAATTTTGAGCAATTATTTTCGCAAGTAAAAGATGCTAAATTGTCGGTTCTAGATTTGCCACATTTTTATGTCGACTATACGCAGTGGATCCCATACAATGTTATGTCATTGTTTCATTCCGATAATTCATTAAAATCATACTTAAAGGGAGGCCCTGAGCAGGCCTTGTCTTCCATAGAAGTAACAGAAGAAAACCATCAAGCAACGTGGACACTCTATCGCAAACGTTTTGAGGACGAAAAAATAATTAAACAAAATCATTTGAAAGCATTAATGGATTGATCACAAATAACAAAACAATCTGACATTTCATTCAGAAAAGTATAAGAGGGAATGCAATTACATTTACGAGCATTAAATTTATTGAATTAGCCTACCGAGAGCTGGGATAGTATTAATATTTACGTATTTTCTCACAAGTTAGATCCAGATTCTGCTACACAGTGGAAAGAATATTTACAAGATATTAAAAACCCAAGCATGGGAGAATCATTGCGAGAAAGTAAGACAATCCTAGTAGAGCTTACAATAAGTAAAAAACCTAAACAAAAATACATTTTAAAATATCGGGGTAATCGATCACAATCATTTGCTACCGTATCAAGTAATGAATGAAATAATTTACAATGTTAGTAATGTCAACCTGTGTTCGGTGGTTGCAGTATTCGCTCACTGCCCCATATATTCTTTCGGATTTTGTTGACGAATAAATCACCTTTTTGGTTTGTTTGGTTTATTTTGTACAATATAATACACTATGTACACTTACTATTTTATTGTATATTGAATATTGGTTGATAATTGAATTGTTGTTGAATGTGAATTGATTTGAATGTTAAAGCTTGAATGTTGATTTTCGAATACTAAAAATTTGAATTCGCGTTGTTTAAATAACGTTGGCACAAAATAGGCAACGCCTATCGTGCACATTACCCCTTCGCCGTCGCTACGTACCCCTAAGGTATTATCTGTACATTCCGAAGTGATGACGTAGCGACGGACTTGGGTTTTCCATTAATGAATGGTTTTGTGAGACCTACCTGGTCCGATCTCTTCGTTAAAATTGCTGCATTACCTATTCTAAGAAACTAATATTTATCTATACCTACAGAAATAAATACATTAAAATTGAATACAACTAGAATAAAATACAAAGTGTTGACTATCTAAAAATACGAACAAAATTAAATATTTACAAAAATTACAACCCTAACAAAATTGATTATGTATATATACAAATATTAATTGAAGCCGCAACATGCCGCCCGCCTTGAAAGGACTACGTCTCTTTCAATCATTAAAAAGAATTGTTATTAGGTAACGGGCACACCTTAGTCACTGCACTTTTCACTATTTCAGTCGTGGTTTTTATAGATACAGCGCGCACTAGGTTGTCTTGTCCTGGGTAAATTTCTACGACCCGGCCAACAGCCCACTGGAGCAGTGGAAGGTTGTCCTCATTGAGAATAATAAGAATAATTCCTACGGGAATATTGGTTTTGATTGGTTTCCATTTTGGCCTTGATTGTAGCGAAGTCAAGTATTTACGTTTCCAGAAATGTGGGTTGGGTTGTCGGATGTGTTGCCATCGGAATACCCGATTTGGATTTAACTCGGTTAGATCCGGTTCCGGGATCGTAGTAAGTGGCATGCCGATTAGGAAGTGCCCGGGTGTGAGGGCTTCTTGGTCATTTGGTGAATCGGGAATAGACAGGAGAGGACGGGAATTTAGGATTGCTTCAATCTGAGTTTGAATGGTGTACAATCCTTCGAATGTCATTGTTATGTTTTCAATAATACGTTTGAAATAATATTGGATAAATCTTATTCCAGCCTCCCAAATTCCTCCAAAGTGCCGGGATTTTGGTGGTATAAAGTGCCACGTTACTGATTTGTACGAGAGAGCATAGCCTAACTGATTTTTAAATTTATTATGATGATATAATTGATCCAATTTTTTAAGCCTTCGATTAGCACAAACAAAATTGGTGCCATTGTCGTAATAAATATTTGTGATCCTACCCGGTCTAGTAATAAATCTTTTGTTTGCTGCTGAAAATGCCTCTGAGGTCAGTTCCGTAAGCAATTGGATATGTATGGCCATTGTTGATAACCAAATAAAAAGTCTTATATACACCTTAATGAATCTTTTGCCACGTCCGCAACCTTCCTTCATTAAGATATGACTGGCATAATCAACACTGGTATTAACAAAAAGTTTGAATTGTTGAAGTCTAATTGCAGGCAAATCAGTCATAAGCTGATGTACTGCATTCGGTTTTGCCTGCATTTGAAAATATTTGTTGTGATATTGAGATATTGTTAGCTTGGTAATATAATGTTTAGGCACGATATAAGAGTGTTTTTGATTATATGCCACATTTGCGTTACCCAATCTACCACCTACTCGTAAAATTCCGTGTAAGTCAAAAAAGG
>NW_020438933.1:331380-347644 GCF_000699045.2 Agrilus planipennis
TGAGTTTCGAATTGATTTGAATGTTAAAGCTTGAATGTTGATTTTCGAATACTAAAAATTTGATTTCGCGTTGTTTAAATAACGTTGGCACAAAATAGGCAACGCCTATCGTGCACATTACCCCTTCGCCGTCGCTACGTACCCCTAAGGTATTATCTGTACATTCCGAAGTGATGACGTAGCGACGGACTTGGGTTTTCCATTAATGAATGGTTTTGTGAGACCTACCTGGTCCGATCTCTTCGTTAAAATTGCTGCATTACCTATTCTAAGAAACTAATATTTATCTATACCTACAGAAATAAATACATTAAAATTGAATACAACTAGAATAAAATACAAAGTGTTGACTATCTAAAAATACTAACAAAATTAAATATTTACAAAAATTACAACCCTAACAAAATTGATTATGCATATATACAATTATTAATTGAAGCCGCAACAACCTGCGCACTCCATTTTCAAGTGCCTACGGTTACTTCAATTACCAACAAAATTACGATTATCTGAAATAAAAAAAATTAAATCTTTTCACAAATTGCCTTCGAAATATGCAGACAACTGAAACATGCACATTAAGTGGCTGCAGATATTGTGGTCGCAAGCACAACACACTTTTACACTTCAATAAAACAGGATCATCGCACCAATTCACCAATCAATCACAAAGGGATAATCGTGTCTTGTCCCACAATTGTACAGAAACAAGCAAACAAAGTACCAATCGAATCGGTCATTTCAGACTTGATATAGACAGCATTTTTAGTGGGACATGCGTTCGTAAGTCAATGTAATAGACTTCGATCAAAATATCTACAAAGGATCACAGTTGGAACTATTTGAACCAATAGCTGAAACTCACAACTGTGATTGCGAAGAAGAACCCAATGTGAAACCGTACAACATTTCCTGCAGCTGAAAACGGTCCAGTAATAACTTCAATAAGGATGAAGTCAATTGATTGGAACAACATGTCTTCGGACGGAAGGTTGAAGCCAGGGCCGTACCTACTGGAATTTCCTCCGATTAAGAAAACTTTAAGAGCCTGTATCTCAGTTACATTGATTTTTAAACAAATAATAAACAAAATTCTAATAAATACTATCACACTACTTTACTTGCTGAGTACCGCCTACCTGACTAAACTTCATGTCTCAATTCCAATCTCAACTAATGTAAAAAATTACCAAGGAAAATATATTATACATTAGTATATTACTCTATGTACATGAACACCCTGTCCTTTAACAGCTTAGGAGATCCAATAGCAACTGCTCAAAAATGTTAGTTACTTATATAGTATTGTGGCCGCGCATACCTGGCCGCTATATCATGTTTAAATGTTTCTATATATATTTCTATTTTTATTATTCTTGTTTGTAAATATCTTTTCAAACTTTCTGTTAAAATTGTGTTGTATTGTTCTGTTATTCTCATTATGTAAATATCTGTCTTAATATTTCTATTTCAAATCTTTTGTGTATGTACCTATCTATTGTGTTCTCTGCAAATAACTTTATTACTTGGACTTTTCTATAATCCCTTTTAACATTTCAACTTCACGTACTAACTGCATGATGTCAATAACTATTGTCCCTTCTTAATTGCTTTTTAATGATAGGTTTCTTCAGCGGTTTAGGGTTAACATTCTATCTGTCTATTTCTTAGTATTTTGTATATTCACATTTCCAGATTTTATTCTCTTCTAATTGGTTCCCTACTTTCATCTAAANACTCCTCTTTCATCTAAATGCTTCTAGCTCCGCCCTAATAGTTTTCCTAACATTTTCATTTCCAAAACATTAACACTTCCTAATTCGGTTTTCTACAGTTCAAGTCAATTCATCTGCTAAGTCTTCTAGTTTTATTCTCAGTTCTTTTCACTTCTAATTTCATTGTTCCAGTTTTGTAAATATATTGTTAAATTGTTAGTCCCGTTTGATTTCATTTGTTTCATTTGTTTCATTGTGTTATTTGACCTTATCTCCCCTAAAGTATTTTGAGCAGAGAACGAACGTGAGAGACACTTTCTATTTTGTGATATACTCGAAACTATCAATTTCTTAAATGAAAGATACATGAATAGACGCCATTTCGGTGTTGATATATTATATAAAAATATTGTTTCGTGTATTGTGTAGCTAAGTGAGAATTTTCTCGATAGAATTGACTGAGTCGAGTCGTGAAAATGAAAGATTAGGGAGGAAGTAAAGCAAATCAATCAGCACTTTATAACCACAACATGAAAAGGGTGACATTATTGAATGATTCGCAAGAAATCGAAAATGCTAACGTTGTTATCTTGAAATTTTATGAATATAGTATTAACTCAAAGTTATGACAGGCTCGCCGTGGTAATAAATGATAAATGAGTTTTGTTTAGAAACAGCTGAAAAAGGGCATTTTAGTAATGTTCGTCTGTTGAAAAGCAATAACGATGGGCACTCAACTTGCTTTGGCCGTCTAATGAGGTATACATGTATATTTGATAACAAACAAAAACTGTTAGACATGGTCTTTAATTAACATCATCAAATTAATGACGACAAATCCTTTTAAATACAAACACATATTAAGTAACATAAACATAACAGCATTTAAATGTTTCAGTATTATTATAGAAATTAACACCTATACCACGTTTGTTCTTAAAAAATCTTTACGAAGATAATCGATTGTTAAAGGTTAAAAAAAAAACAAAAATAAAATGTTCAAATACAAAAATTGACAAAAATGTCAAATGGGAAATGAGCGCTAACCTTGCACTTTGATCATTATAACAATTACATTAATAACTGGTAATCACATCTGATTGGTATTTTTCCTTTAGTTACCGTATTAACCAAAATTTTCCATTAAATTAAATATGAGCCAGACAAATGATCGAAAAAGAAAGGGGTTGACTAACATTTTGGGTAGGCAGCAATTTTTGTAAGAAGTAGGTATGCATGGAGTGTAGTGGTACCTACACAGGGTGTTTCTGAAATAATTAGCAAGGCTGCGGGAGGGGAAAGGGCACTATAAAACAAGAAATGTAAGTGAATGTTTGGTGGTTCGAAAGTCCACTGTTTTCGAGAAAAACGTATTTGAATGTACAAGGACCAGTCCGGCCCTGGTAGGACCACGCAGTGAAATACGACATTGCAACGCCACATTCAATCAGCTGCTACTTAACGGCATCCGTATTGTATTTCTTTTACATTTTTATACTCATTTATTGCTTGTTATTTGTTAGATTAGATTAAATGTGATTGACGAAGTTTATGTTTAGAATCAGCCAGTAGTTATTTGTTCTTTTAACATTATAGGCTCGTATTGCGAATGTATGTAGACAGTTGAAGTCATCGGAAGTAGATCAATGTATGAGTGTTATAGATGATTGCAGAATAGTATTATTGCATTGACCAATGCGTGAATTTCTAAAGGGACATTTTCCTAGACCAGGAGTGGTCAACCCGCGGCCCGCCTTGAACATTTTTCCGATGAACGGTGGTCGTGGTGGAAAAGAAAAGTTTAAAAGCCTTTGAAATGTGGTGTTACTGACGAATGATAAAGATGATACCGTGGATAGAGGAAGGAAATAGAGGTATTAGAATGAGTAGGAGAACATAGGGTGGTATGGAAGTTAATAATAAATAGGACACCTTTCCTGACAAGAAGGGATAGTAAGAGACATAGTAGAAGCAGAAACAGGAGTTAAGAGGAGCAAAGGTAGACCTAGATTAGATTGCTGTTCACAAGTAATTAAGGATGTGGGATGCTCTACTTTAAGGGAAATGCAAAGATTAGCTCAGGATAGGAAAGAGTGGAGGTGCGCATTCAACCAATCTTAGGACTGACGACCTTATGATGATGTTGCTTATAATGGCCGAAGTAGTGAAAACCACTATATTAAAAAAAGTACTTTATTTGTGCAATCAGAAACAATTTTTGTAGTATACGTATCTACGTACCACAGCGTATCGCTCAGAATCCTTCCTAGTGCGATGACTCGGATACTCAAACCGTGGTTGTCGTCTAATAATCGCAAAACTATTTCGTCAATAACGATCAGTCGTCATTCTGGTCTTCAACTCCTCGGTGAGGTACCACACTTCTTTATGTGATTCCACCAGTACCACTGCATTCTCATTGCACCGTCCATATGTGACCATCAAGTTCGCATTTATTTGTTTAAATTTTTTTTTGCTTGGTTCTTTCTAAAAACCTTTAAAAGACACCCCTAATGCGAAATTAAAAATTTCAATAGCTTCATATGTTTTGAAGGTTTATTTATTTCGCTACTGTTTACAGACAATATCATTTATTGCAACGCTTCAACCCTTAAAAACCGCCATCGTGATAAAATAAACAACCTTATTATTATCAAATCAGTTTAAAGGGTAAAAATATAAATTTCATCTACATATAAATAAGAACATAGAACTTGTTGGAAACATCAGCACCGACATAAAGAACGGAGACATAATATTTTACTCGGAAGCTTGGTTAAAAACAGACAAAGAATTTGATGAAATAGAAGGATACATTAAATATATTAACAGCACTTTGAACGGAGCAGATGGAGTCATAATATATGTTAATCTCAACATTTCACATAAATTCACCATTGAAACATAAGGAAGACTAAAAACAGCAAACATTACTGAAAATATTAAACACTGGGATTTACCGATGCCACGATTATCAATTAAAGTACTTCCTAAGTAATTTTAAGGAATTACTGAAAAATAATAAAGAATGAAGAAACCATATAATAATAGGTGATGATAACATCGATATTATGGAAGAAGAACCGGAAAGTAGGGATTATATAAATTACATTCTTGAACGTCTGTATCGTATTTACATTTGCTCCATAACGAAGCCTCAAGACGCAGGAGCTACCTGCCTGGATAATAACCAGTAAAATAGAGCAAAATATTACCGATCACAGTCGGGTTTTTGCCATAATTAAAAATAAATGTAAAGAGGAAACAGCACACTACAAATCTATAAATTACAATAAAATTTCAAAATTGGCAGAAACTGTTAAATGAAATGACACACTAAATATGCAAGAGCCTACAAACGCTTTAACTGAGTTAACACAAAAAATAAAAGAATTTATTTATAAATGTACAAATAAAGTACATAGTTAAAAATCTTACAAAAGAAAAAGCTGGAAATAGGAAAAAGCTGACATACAGTTTAAAATGTTCTTGTAACACCAAAGAGAAGTTATAATGCCTGGAAAAAAACAAAAATAGCATTCAATTAAAAAACAAATATAGTACATTCTCAAACAAACTACGACACTTAGAAATAGTCGCTAAAGGTAGCAAGAAGATTGGATAAACTGAATATTAAAGACTTCTGGAATATAAGAGCAAATAGCTAACAAAAAACATATTGAAATATAGTACAAAATATTGTAAAGATTAAAGATACAGAAGAAATTTCAAAAGTGTTCAACGACGTTGTTTGTTCAATTGTTCTCATTTTAATAAACAGTATAAAAAACACTCAAATCAAAAGCAATGACAAATCTATGTACTTGTAAGATACAAACAGAGTAGATGTTTCTAAATAATAAGTAAACTCAAAGACAAAGCGGAAATAAATATAAAGGTACTGAAATTTCGAAAAGTCTATATATCTAGCCCCCTGGCTCGTACTACAAATTTATGTACTTATTAAAAAACGAGTATTTCCGGTGGATCTGAAAATTGAAATAGTCTATGCAGCAGACGATACGGCATCTAAAGACTCCTGGTCAGATATTGAAAGCGAAACAAACGAGCTAATAACTATTATAAATTCATGGTTCTATACAAACAAACTTTTACTTAATAAACAGAAAACAGCATATGTTGCTTTCGCAAGCATGACTAGCAGTATCCCGACAAGTATAAATATATACATCGAGAACACGAAAGGAACAGTTTTTAGGAGCAACTAAAGTGGAAAGAGCACGTAAAAATTACCTTTTAGTAGGGTAAGATATTAGTCATATATTCTCTTTAGACCAAAATCAATTATATATTACTCTAAATTAATATCAGTTTACTATGCACTGTTCAACAGTATAGCCTCCTACGGACTTGTAGCCTGGGGAGGTGTCTATGAAGCAACGCGCTGATGACATCCAAAAAGATCGAAGTCGCGATCCGTGTCTGGCAGTTTCGACAGAATATAGACCACTTCGAATTATTTTATTCGATTATGGTAATGTGCCTATCACGTTGAGGTTAGCTACGCCGGGATTCGTTTCAGCAAGTAGATATCCATATATTTAAATGGACCTTGTTGAAGCATATGTAATCCTAAAATGTAGCATTGTACTACAGATGGCGTTTATCACGCCATTTGAGGTATTTTCTAGCTATTGTAAAGTTAAAAAAAAAAAGACAAAGTAAGCAAAATTATAAATTCTGGATTGGAAAAACCATAAAAGGAAACTATTAAGCATAGAACATTTATACATATTGTTATATTGAAAATTTGGAGGTGATTTCCAAATTCAATATAATATTACTATCACTTATACTATAAATTGATATTTTCCACGAAGATGTTACCTCACTTATAGGCAGAAAATACAATTAAGTAGTTTTTATTTATAAAGCACACTTGATTCGTATTTAAAAGAAACATATAAAAGAATAAAATTTTCGTTCTTTAAATACAGTACTTTATTGAATAAGAAAAATGAGTCGTTTTGAACACTGAAGACTTAAGACTAACTTAAATTCGATCCTCACTACATTAGCAAGGGTCGTATTGGTTTTTCCCACCATGATGAGAAAGCACAAACAAAGAAATCAACGTTCAAAGTACTTACAAATAATAATATTGATATTTATTATTGTCATGGTAACAATATATAAAGCGTTACTAGTCAATCACAAAAGAACTAAGGCTTCAATACTCGGAAACTGGCAGCAATACAAGAAACAAGAATATAACTTTGACGAAATGTGAGTTTCAGGTTGAGAACAAATGACATAAAGAATAAGTGGGCCAAAATTAAACTCAAAAATTGATCTTCGAAAGCGTAGACGAAAATGTAAAAATCTAAAAATCAATAACAGAAGTTTTAAAAAAAAAAAAAAAAGGATTATAGAATGTAATACTAATTATTATTTTATATTCTATGTTTATACTAAATTAACTTGCCGTCCAATCGTGAAGTGATGACTTCTTCAGGGCCTTGGCGAGGGTGCGTCAGCTAACACCCCATGAAGTTGAAGCTGATTTTAGTTTTCCGACGGCCGTGTTTTGTTTGAAGGACACTCTCGACTTAGGCGTCCTATTTTTCCTCAATGACTATAGTTGTTACAATCTCGAGGAAAATGACTAGTCCTTACACGTTCCTTACATTTTGGGTTCCGTTCTCCCGGTTTTCTTGCAGCGGCTTTCTTCACATCAGTTACTTACTTCCTGATGAGCGACATGACACTTTTTTTGTAATTGTATTATCGTCGATTTCTGCTTGCTTGTACATAACCTTTGAGGGCTTGCTTTGCAACTTCAAACTTCAGGGCGGGGCGTGTAACAATTTTTCTCTTGGAGTCTTGTGGCATGCATCTACGCACTTGCTGTAGTTCAGCTTCCTTGACTCTATTGATGGATTTTTCCACAGCAATTTGGTCTATGAACTCTTTAGGTATAGCGGATACTCAAACCGTGGTTGTCGTCTAATAATCGCAAAACTATTTCGTCAATAACGATCAGTCGTCATTCTGGTCTTCAACTCCTCGGTGAGGTACCACACTTCTTTATGTGATTCCACCAGTACCACTGCATTCTCATTGCACCGTCCATATGTGACCNATTTTTCCACAGCAATTTGGTCTATGAACTCTTTAGGTATAGAGAGGTATGCAAATCTTACGAGACTCTCCACGTGGGACTCAAATTGTTGAAGAGTCTCCTTACTACGTTGGTTGTGGCTTTTTAGTTGCGTATGATGTACCTATTGTAGATATTTATCGCCATATCTCATTTCTAAGCGCTTAACAAGATGGTTAAAGTCATATTGTTGGAACTCGGGTATTCTTTACAGTATATCCAGCGCCTCTCCCTTTAAAGAAATTATTAGTGCTGTTAGTTTTTCTGAATCAGTCCATGCGTTTGCCTCTGCTGCTGCTCCATACTGTTTCAGGTAAACGGACCACGAGATCTTCCCATCGAATGTTGTAATTTTAATTTTTACTGGCATTGTACAGGGATCATCAGCAGTAGAGGGTATTTTTAACTTTTCAATTTCTTGTTTCATTTCTTCAATCTTCTTTTCAGTATGATTTCCATCTCTTCTATCTTTTTTTCTATCTTGATTTCCTTTATCTTCTATTCCATCTCATTTCTTGTCCTCCAATCTCATATTTATTGCTTTCTGTACTGCTTCCATTTTTTGTTTCATTTCTCCTTGAGCGGCTTTCAATTCCTCTTTCATTTCTTCCCGCCATTTTTCATTTCTTTTTGAGCTGCTTTTAATCTCCATTTTTGTGTCATTTCTTCTTCTTCTTCTTCCATTTTTTTGTGTTACTTTTGTCATCATCGCAATTGATGCCTTTATTTGTTCCTCCATTATTGCTTCGCTAGCTCTGGTCGTAACAGGCATATAATATCTCGACAGAAAGTTCGATGAAAATCTAGGATATTAGTAAAATCGGTCTTCCTTTTCCATCATCTTTCCAATGTTGTATGACTTGTTAGGGTTATTCACGATCCGTGGAAACATCCAGAAAATTTAATGAAACTCTTCGATGTAGCCGAATTCGTTCTTCTCTCTTGTGGAGCTTTCTAAGGAATTATGATTTGTTAGGGTTTCTTGCAGCCGATGGAAACTACCAGAAAATTCGATTAAATACACGGTCGTGCAAATCATTATTCTTCCAGAATCTCACGCATTGAGATTGCAACACTACTAATCTGTACTAGCCTATGACTACTGCCAAAGACTAACTACATACATACAGGCGTAGAACAAAGAACTACTCTAGACTAGCTGCAACATAAACATTGTAAATCATACTTAATGTAATCTAACAAATAACAAACAATATATGAGCACAAAACAGCAAACGAAATACAATACGGATGCTGAATGTGGCCTATATACTGCGTTATCCCGCCAGGGCCGGACTGCTCCTTACCTGTTACGTTTTTCTCATTTGACCTACTGCCAATGACTACTTGTATACGTAGAAGTCTACAACATTAAAAGAACAAAGAACATGCTGGCTGACTGGCACAAAAATACAAAAGAAAAATATCAATTCTGTTAATAACCAGCTGATTGAATAAGGCGTAGCTTTGTCGTATTTGGCTGCGTGAACTACCAGGATC
This sequence comes from Agrilus planipennis, assembly GCF_000699045.2. NCBI lineage: Eukaryota > Metazoa > Arthropoda > Insecta > Coleoptera > Buprestidae > Agrilus > Agrilus planipennis. The sequence continues at coordinate 340,717 of NW_020438933.1, forward strand.
GGAGTGGCCTTTACCTCTACTTTCAAGTACGCTTTTAGACCACCAGACATTTATTAAATTTTATTATTTCATAGTGCCTTATCACCTTTTGCATTCTTATTACTTATTTCAGAAATACCCTGTATAGTTATACTGAAAACGAGTTTTTACTTCTATGGGGCAAATTAAAAGGTATTAGAAGCAGAAGAACTGAGAGAAGCGTTTTGGGGGTGTATTAAGTTATACATCTGACGAGAGAAAGATTTAAGCATATGGGGGTTTGCTAAATTTTACATTAAGAAATGCTAAAATAATATCTGTCATATTGGGCAGTAGCTCATTTTTTTCGGAACAGCTCGTGATCAGCTAGTTTATTTCGGTATCCTTCTCAATTCGACACCTGAGTTGAACATATGGGCTAATTGACATACAGAATTCTACCACTGCTCTTCAAGTAGTAGCATCACCTACATTGTTGGCGAAACTTCAAAGAATTATTAAACGTTTAAAAATATTACAGTCTAAGTTCTGTATTCTTATAAGTGCGCAACAAGTAGGAGAGATTCTTTTTCTATGTTACTAACTACCAACACGCAATTCATCGCTAACAGCAAGTTAGGTATCTAAAATTAATAAACTTGCGTGCATGGAACAACTTTGGCTTGGTCAGTGATTTATCGATACGGTGTGTTGATGCGAATTAATGATTTCAAAATCACAATTCGCATGTGGAGGTTTCGATAAAATGGTTCACCAAAAACTTATGGTTTATTGTTAAAGTAATCTTACGAACGAACTTATTATCAAATTGAACAATAGTTCTTATTTTTTGTACAGACATTTTTGTTTTACATAGTTCATGGGTGTGTTCCGAAATATAATCCAGCATACCAGTCAGTGCTGATGACGTCATGAATCGACGCCATATTGTACTGGTGTGCCACCATATTATACTGGTGAGACATATGTGACGTAGTAGTATATCAAAGGGGCTTATGGGCATCAGACTTTGAGAAATTTTTTATTGTAACTTTAACTTTAATAACTTTTGGACCATAATAGGTGTAAACGAGCACAAACACTATTCTCAATATGGCGTCAATTTGACGTAAACGCACATTTGGGAACGAATCAACAGTATGGCGTCGATTCGTGACGTCATCAGCACTGGCCAGTATGCCGGGTTATATTTCGGAACACTCCCCATATAATTTATCTATCAACAGGCAAAAAGTAGTTCATAACAAAAACTGGAACAAATAGCTTCTGATTGCGAGACCAGGAATGCTTGAATTATCAAAGCTATTGACAACCCTCTACAAAGTATAATATTATGTATGGGAAATGATTGATTTAGACAATGAATGTCAGGATAGATAAGTAGTTAAAGGATATACGATTTATACCTATGTTCGAAAATCGCCAATGGATGCAATTAATAAGTAATATTTCTGTGAATTTCCCGCCGCGTCGGTTGCCTAGACGACGTTGGTCGATTGTGCGAAAGCCAATGCGATGCAAGTAGCGAGGGTTGCGAAATTCGCCTCGTTGGAGTTTTGCCTCAATCCAGATGACACAACGCGCTCACGTTTATTCCACGTCCGTGTCGGCTATGATCACAACCTTCTTCTTGTCACTCTTTTGCGACTGGTGTTTGTCCGATTTCCTCGCGTTTCCAAAACTGAATAACATGTGAAGAAAACTTCATGCTTCCGATTTGTTTCGTTTTTACTTCGTATTATTCTCCAAAATGTAAGTAATTATAAATTGCGATGTAAATTTTGTATTTAAATGCTTGTTATTGATGTAGAAAATGTGCTCACAACGTACATACCTACATGTGTTTAATAATTTTATAAATAAGGACCCTATGAAGTCGTGGAATTAAATGAATTTTTGGATATTCTTATGAACAACATAGTTGGGAAAAAACAATTTTTGATATATTTATGTTTAAATTAATTAAAATTTTTTTATTGAAACTTCTTTTTCGTCATTTTAGGGCAAGGCTTAATAGAAACAAATTTAGTTTACTTAATTACTGAAATACGTTAAATGCCTACAAGATGGAATTGACTAATTACAANTCAAGAACGGATTGAGATATCGCCCTCAACCAAAATTTTTTCGAAAGATATTATCATAATGAAGATCTGAAAGAAATTTGAACGAAATCGGTCAAGCCGTTTTTTTTTTATAAAAAAAAAACGAATTAATTACAAACAATTTAATTAAAATACGTTCTAATCTAATCACAACAATGAAGTTACGGAATCAATAATAACTGTATTATCTAATGGGAAGTTAGTCGTATTAGCACCGACCAAAGCGTGCTCAGACCAATTTTTTAAAAAATTGGATTGTTACGATCATTATTTAACCGAATGATATAGTTCAGTATGATAAAAATTCAAAAGGAATTTTCAATCCATTTATAAATTCATAATAAATGCAATTTATCTTCATAAATTTTTATTTTACATCAAATCTATTATAAAAAGTTTCCCTCAGATTAACTAATTTACAGTTTTAATCTGCCCAGTGTCATTGTGTTATTGTAGTTGGTTTCGAAACTTAATTGTTGGATTTGGAGCTCTATGAGCAGGTATATTTACCTAACAAACTTTCAGAGGATATTTTTACGCCGACGCTAATGGTGATTCTGATTCAGGTACCAAATTATTTATGTTTTAGTTATCTAATTATTTGGGTTATCATCAACGTACCTAATAGTAATATGAAAAAAATAAACGTCAAAAAATTGTAAAAGCTAGCAAATATACGTATAAGTATATATGAATTTTGAAATTTGACATCTGAACTTCAGAATATTTCGTCGGAGGCAATACACTTTTCCATACGATAAAACCACTCATATTAAAAAGTTTGCTTGAATTAGTTCGTCATCAGTGGAATACCGTTGACCTTTCAGTTTATCATTTATTAATGGGAAGAGTTCGAAGTCGTAAGGTGCCAGATCGCGACTGGAAGAAAGATGCTCAAGCAAAATTAGAGTAGTGCTGCTCAAAACATCTTGAGTTAATTGGATACAATGTGTAGGTGCTTTATCGTCATGTAGCCGCAAAATGATAATGCGCGAGCTCAGTCAAAAAAGTTTTTGTGAAACTCAACCAATTGAGATAAACAAATCTCTGTACCATTTTCTGATACTGTTTCACGGTGGTAGGCTATTCTTTATCATCAAGGATCCATAAACTGAGATTTTACATCATAATAATAAAGAATCTTCACGTGTTACTGCAGAATTTTCATAAAGAGATTTTCCACTTGCAAACAGTAAAGATGCGATATACACAACGTGTAAACTATTTTAACTTTATAATGATCATGTAAAATAGTGTGAATTGATGGTGTACTAATCTCTAAAACTCCTTCCATTTGTTTTGTAAGTTGTATGTCTATGTACTTCAAGCAGTTTTTTTAACAGTGGCTACGTTTTCTGAAGACTCTGTTTCAGCAGGCTGTCCGGATCGCGAATCGTCGGATAAGTTAAAATCTCCTCTTTGGAGTTGTTCGTACTATACATTGAACTACGGGATAGTGCTTTCTCATGCATGAAACACAAATTTTAATTTACTGACACACTCTTCAACACCCAAACCTAGCTTGAAATTATAGAACGTAATTGTACGAAAATCTGACATCTTGAATTAACTAAGAATTCATAAACAAACATTGGCGGTTGGTATAATTTCATTTTTATTTACTACTTGATACTAATAGGATGTGCCGTTATTGGTAACAGTTTGACACCCATACTGTATGTATTTTCATAAAGCAGTGGATAAATATATTAAAAATTTAATGAATAATTTTATTGGTGAAAACGCTGGAACCCGTGAAATTTTATTTTTATTTTCGTCATTTTGTTGAATAAAATTGTTACATACAGGATGATTCTTGTAGAAAGTCATCGATATAAGTATTTTTTAAATAACAACCCCGTTTTTTATTATGAAATTCGGGCGAGTAGGTAAATTTTTTTAAATATAGTAGGGTAATTTATGAGTATGGATAAAAAAAATAATGAAAAACTAGATCTTCTGAATATTCTTTCAACAAGATGATTCACTTCCATAATATGCAACGATCTGCGCACTTTTACGATTACATGAGATGTTCTCAAATCATTGCATTGAGAAGGGGTCACATTGAATGGTTAGCTCGATCGCCAGATTTGTCACCTCTGCATTACTTTTTATGTATTCGCACTAGTTCTAAGTAAGTGTTTTGTGATCCATTAGCCAATAAACAGTAAATCGAACGTGCAGAGTATAGGAGATTCCATACATTTTGTAGGACCCTTTTTGAAGAAAGGACTATAAAATTGCCCTAATTTAGTGTTATAACTCAGCTCCCACCACTCAAACTTAATAGTGCAAAACATTGTCCAGAACGTTTTCGACTTATGCGGTCCAATTCACTTCACAACCTTTACTAGATGTTCGATAAAATTTTAATCGAGATCAACGCTAGAAACATTCAAACATTCTAAACTGGTGGTCGACCTGCAAACCCACATTCACCTGAAGAAAATTTTAGCATTATAGACAATTTCAATCATTTTTTAGAACACTGGTGGAAATACGGAAATACCCTAGGTGTCTACGTTGACCAGTTTTAACCACCACATCTCCCATGGCAGAAATCACCACACTGTACAGTTTAGGCTACTATACCACATACCAACACGGTATGCGCTGGGTAGTTCTGGCTTTCTCTTTTGACGTGACAACGTCTTATAATTCGATGGAGCCGGCTGCACGCACGAAAAAACATGACTCATGCGGCGTTACCTCGCTCTGAGGCGTTCCATTTAAGGCTTGAAGTGCAAGCGAGAGCGCGGAACGAGCGACAAAGAGGCACAATCGGCCTCCGCGTTCGGCAGCGTTCGACATCTGTCTCTCTCCTACTTGAGTGAGCGATGCGTCCGCGTGGACAGCTGCTATACAATAATACATTTCCATTTACCTCCTTCTCTATTTCCATACAAAATATCTATCAAACAAATAAAATTAAAATTTTCTTTTGAAAAATGAAACCATTCCATCAGTATTTTCTTATGACGTTGTCACGTTCAATTATCGTCAGTAAACCGACTTTATAGACAACCGATTTTTTACATATACATATTGATGTGTTTTTATATCGATCAAATCTTTGTTTTCTTAATTTCCATTAGCCATAAATAGTTAGTTAATGATGGCAACCATTTAAAAAATTTCAGCGGAACTCAAATATTATTTGTATTTGTAAGGCTAATTAAAGTAATTTATTTCTGTTTATATCGATTTTCCTTTATTATTGAGAAATGAAATAACTACATAAAAGACAATATCTACACGCGAACCATTAGGAAAAGATATGCGCGAAGGAGCTAACTCAAGATTCACTAAGCCGTTGATCGATTTAATACTATTTATTTTCAACGCCAAATACATTAGTTTTATGTTTACAAAGGATTTCATAGTTAAGTGGGTATTTTACCGATAATGTGTTATATTGAAGTAGTCACTTTGTTAAATTGGCTACTTCAAGAAAATCTCATCTCACATAAGGGTAATAATGTCTACTACCGTGAAGGGAGAATATTAAAGTAAGCAATAATACCAAAGGAACAGATAAAATGAAGATATCAGTGGATTACAGAACGAACAATTGCTTTAATCAGCAGGTTATAATAAATCCGTTACTAGGATACCATAAGCACAAAGAAAGTAAAAAACACAAAATGTTCTTTTCGCTAACTTCTACTGTAATTCATTAATTATTTAGCTTTGGTAGTCGCAAAATTACAGTATACGGTATACAATATCCGGACAATGAACGTGCATTCTATTAAGTTTGAAAAATGAATATTCAGTACTGGTGATGCTGTAAGTTTAAGCACTTGTCGGGGTTATCAAAGCGTTTTGTAATAACAGAGTGTCTGCATTTAAAATTGTAAATGACTTTCAGTTTGTCTTTGTAATTGTAGGTAATTGTGACATGAACTTAGTTGATGAGATTAATAATGCCTGCAATTTTAGATGTCACTTGGTAAATTTTTTTACATATTGGAGACCATCTTTTAGGGCAGATATTTGACGCTGAGGGAGGTACCTACTTCTTGTGAATATGTAAGTTCATATACAAGTAAAATCGTAACGGGAACATATTCTATTGAAAAAAAAATACGGTACACATAGTATACAGATTCTATACAGTGGGTTCACTCCAGGGGCGCAACAACGTTACAATTTGACTTGAATTGAAAAAAAATTGAGTTCGGCTGAGTTGAGTTCGGTTCATAATACTATAAATGACTGAAAGTTTGAACCGAACTTTAAAGTTAGGTTATTACCTGAATCGACTGGGTGCCCAACCCAAATCGAGTGGGTGCTCAACCTAATCGAGTGGGTGCCCGGGCACCCGCGGACCCCCCTTGTTGCGCCCCTGGTTCACTCCACTGATCTACATAAAGGGTAAAAGTGGGATAGACGCCCTTGGAGGATAGACGCCGCACCTTAAAAAAAGAGAATTTAAAACCAAGTTCACGCTCTAGTACCAAGTTCTTCGGACAGATCTCGCCCCGCACAGCTCAGTCCGCGCACGCGCTTCGACAGGACTGCACGTGTCGCCGCTTGAGTTAAAAAAACGTTGCAAAATTTTATCGCGCTTACATGATTCTTGTGACAGTGACATTTTGACGTGTTCAGAACTTTCGTTTTCGAAGGTAAGTTTTAAGTGTGTATTGTTATTTAAATAGTATGTATCATTTATATTTATGGTGTGTTTATAAAATTACGAAATTATTTAAGTATTTTTATTTATTTGCTGGGGCGTCTATCCCTACTAAAAAGGATAGAGGCCCCACTATTGACTGAGTATAGACGCCCTTAGAGGCATATATCCTCTATGACTTATTCACAGGTACTTAGGCTATAGG
>NW_020438933.1:348713-349082 GCF_000699045.2 Agrilus planipennis
TTTCACAAAATTCATTTTATAGGTTATATTTATATTTAATACTCTCTTACTGAGCATTATATTGTCTTTTACGTTAATTTAGATAGTCTGAAAGTAACTGTAGTCGTTTACACCACCTGAAAAAAAAATACTTTATAGCGCGTCATTATTGAAAGAGATATACCTAATATTAACGTGTAATAAAATATTGTGTTTCATCTTTAACTATGGCTTCTGTAAAAACCATTCAAATGTATTTTTTTACATTTGCGGACAATATACAATAGTTAAGCAAAGATTGAATATAACAGATTGTGTAAAAAATGCTTATTAAGCTTACTTCAGAATGAAGTTGTCACCAAGATAAACACTGGGTTACGATAAAATATG
>NW_020438933.1:349189-351804 GCF_000699045.2 Agrilus planipennis
AGTCGTCTGTACAGATCTTATCTAATCTTATGGTGAGTGCATTTAAATTTATATTTCCAAAATTAATGTGATTTTATAAACACCTAATCGTATTGGACATAATTGGTTAAGTATGTTTTGCCGATGTTTGATTGTATAGCTCCGCCGTGGCGTCATCGCAGTTTATATTTTCATCATTTTTTATATTTTTTTTATTTTATGTGATCTTAGAATAAATATTAAGCTATAGGTATCATTAAATTGTAGGCTTGGTTGTAGGTAGGTATATTTTAGATAGCTCGTAATGTAATATGTGTAGGTACTTACAATAATTATTATTGCTGTTTCCGAAGATAATGACAATTTTTTTCTGCATTTTTAGAAGCTGTCCGAAAGCGGTTTCAAAATCCTACCGACAATGATATGATGATGACAGGTGCTCGGGACAAGGAAGGCGGGTGGAAGAGTAGATGACATTATTTCACATAATAATATTTTTTTTTTATTTACAAAACATTTGTTTAGAATGTATTTTTTTTAATAGGTATTAATAGCGAATATAAAGGCAGGAGACGAAAAATTAGAAGAAGTGGCTGATTTTAGGTATCTAGGAAGTCAGATAAGTCAGGACGGAAGGAGTAGCACGGATATAAAGCAGAGGATAGCGCAAGATCGAGTCGCCTTCAATAAAAAAGAAGTCACTTTTATGCTCGCGAACGGTTAATTTAGAAATTCGAAAACAGTGCGCTGTACGGGTGCGAATCATGGACAGTGGGCGCGGCGGAAAAGAAAAGGTTAGAAGCGTTCGAAATGTGTTACAGGCGAATGATGAGGATACCGTGGATAGAGAAGGTTAGAAATGAAGAAGTATTAGAAAGAGTAAGAGAACAGAGGACTCTACTGAAGTCAATAAGAAATAGGCGAGTTACGTTAGTAGGACACTTTCTCAAGCATGAAGGTCTAGTCAGAGACATATTAGAGGCAGAAACGGAAGGGATTATCGTTCGTAAATAGTTAAGGATATGGGTTGTTCTAGCTTTAGGGAAATGCGAAGATTAGCTCAGGATAGGAAAGAGTGGAGGTGCATATCCAACCATTCTTAGGACTGACGACCTTATGATGGCGAAGTATCAATTATTTTATCAGTACAATCCTACCCTTCTCAAATATCTACTGAAAAATGTACAGTTTGTAACTAGTTTTGCTGAGCAATTATTACTGTGTCTACTGACTGATTACACAGGTCTGCGATAAAAAANACCTTTTACCTTCGCCTCCAGTGGGCTATGCTTTACCAGAGCGCACCTCAAGGTTTATCAGTTTCAAATCTCGGTATAGAACTGTAAACAGGGTGTTTCTGAAATAAATGCTAAGCTTTGCAATGGAAATTGCATGGTATTTTATATTAAATGACAAAAGGAATTTGTAAGAAACCCAGAAGAAGTGTAAGTAAACAGTGCCGGTTGTAGAACGACTAATAAAGTAAATATCAACAGGTTTTTACTGTGCTGCTACACTTAGGTAATAATGTTTAAACGTTCATTACGATAGAAAATAATTTAATAAACTTTGTTTCATCGCTGATAGTATACAGCACTTATTATACCCCACCTTAAAATGGTATTAAGAACATAAAAGGAAGATAAAATTAGCGTCACGTAAAAATTAATAGGTAAATTAATATCCTCTGGACAGGTAATTGTAATTTTATTAATCGTAAGGCAAAATTCCATATCATCACTAAGGTATTGTAAAATCGAGTTACCTTTTTTTATGGGTAGTTCGCCAGTACTTCGTCCTGCAAGAAAAAATTAATAACAACAGCAGTAAATACACACACGTATGTACATTACAAAAACTGTTCGAAATTCGAACTCTGTGCTAGAAGACAGGCTTCAAGACGTCTACTAAAATTGTATTGAGTCGCGGAAAAAAGTCCGACATTTGGTGTATTTCATTTGCAGCGATCATCACACGGTCATGCACAACGTTAGTGTTTTGCATTGGTATTTGATACATGCGATATTTTACACAATTCCGTACAAAGAAGTCAAGTGGGTTAAGATCCGAACTACGCGCCGGTCAAGGTGCAGTATCTACCTGTATGTCCAATCGAGCTTCTAGGAAACTGTTCGTCTAGAAGCTCACGCAATACTGTTGCAGCGGTATATCTACAAGTATATTTGATAGAGTTTCTTGTAAAAAGCAAATATGTCATCCCATTTAAAAGGGCAAGTAAAACGAATGATTCGAACAATGCATCTCCAAAAATACTGCACCACACATTTATCGAAAATTGTCGAAATCGCGAAGGAGTATAGTGAGTATTATAAAAATGCAAAATGATCCACATCGGCTATATGGTTCAGGTGTCGACACTACCGGCCCTCACTTAATTATTTTCATTTAATTTAATTTGTGAAATTTTAATATAGTAAATATTATAATCATTTAATTTTATTGAACCGCTAGTTTCAAAATCAATACAGCTTGTATTATTATCTATATTGTCTACAATAACATTTGATTAATTATTATTTTAATTTTTACCTGACTGAGAAGTAAAGGTGAAGGTAATACAACTTGTAGCAATTTCGTATACAATCTTTTTGCCCTTCTAAGAAATTATTGTAAGC
>NW_020438933.1:353906-362920 GCF_000699045.2 Agrilus planipennis
CAGAAAAGGAAGGAGACAACTCTCGGCCAAACTCTTAACCGGTGAGGAGCGTATAATCCGTACAGTACTGCACGGAAAAATTGACCATTTTATCCACTACAATTGCATCGCTCAAATGTGCTGTTATTAGTACCAATTACTACTGAAAATATCAAGGAAATGTTTATATATATTTGAAAACATATTAAAGGCTTTAACGCTTGTTTCCGACTCGCACTACTATTCATGATTGAACAAAACTTTTGGCAGGTACTGTATGAAAAAGTATGTTTAATGAGTCGAGGGTAAGATGAGCTTGTTTCTCCCTAGCTACGATTTTGCTAGCGCACATCCAAGACATTGGAAAGGGCACATCGCTAGAGAAAGTAAATTAAGTATACCTTTTGAATTGTGAACATCGATCACAAACTTTAAATAATATGGTAATATTATNACTTATTAGTCAACTAACCCCAAGTGTATTTCTCAACTTATTTAGACATTTAAACAACAACAATTTAGACTCCAGTAACTCCAGAAAAAACTGCATCTAAGTTTGTTTCTCTTGAGGAAGTGAGGCCTTTTCCTAAAGCGGGACCACGACAAAATAACACATAAAGGGACAGAAAAAGGAGACAAACTGCAATTTTAACGGATACTACAATAAAAGAAGCTCTGGAGCAAGAAAAAAAGGCACCAAAAAGAAAAAACAAAGGATTCAATGTTTCGTAGACCATTTCTGTAACTGCGATATAATTTTTGTCTACCCTCATGAGCTACTTGGTTGGTACAAGTACATAGCCACTTCCCTAAGGCTTTCAACACATGAAACGTACACAACAAAAGTATTGATATCGGCCAAAACACTTCGAGAACTTTTCGTTCCTTTGTTGGCATAATATCGATTAAATTTTTTACGGCTCTCAAACACCTGCGCTGTTTTTGATGTAGTTATGGCGCATCCAATAGGAATTCCCCCGATAGACGACTGCATCATAATGAAAAAAAGTTGTGTGATTTTCCACATTACAGTTTCCTGTTGCATCAACTAACATGATTTCGGAGGCTTCCATTAGCACTGAAGTGCATATTGACATAGTGTAATAATTATCGATTAGCTATATTTTAAATAATGTGTCTGCATTGGACAACTAGTTTTTGGTATATGCTTGAAAAGTTCTTCTTTATTGGAGTGCCTGTCTGTATGCGATTAATTCTTTTGAAAAAAAAAAACAAGTGCAACTCAGTACACGTGAAAGAAGTGAAACTTCTTTGGCGATCTCTATACCTATATAACGAATAAGTAATGATTAATGAAAGAGAGAGTACAAGAATTTTCAGGATTTATGTTTTCCAACATATTTTATCTTTTGTCCACCTAAGCAGTATTACTTTAATACGTTTTTATAAAACAGGTGCAACTCAGTACACATGAAAGAAATGAAACTTCTCTGGCGATCTCTATACCTTTATAACGAATAAGTAATGATTAGTGAAAGAGAGAGTACAAGAATTTTCAGGATTTATGTTTTCCAACATATTTTATCTTTAGTCCACCTAAGGAGTATTACTTTAATACGTTTTTATGTAATTCAATAACAAAAAAANGCCTTTCGATTCTAATAGCCTATCGCTTCGCGAGACAAAACGTGTCGTTTCATGGCCTTGAGATTTTACTCACTCTCAAGTTTCACTTCAAAAACTATTACAGGCCGATGCAACGGAATGATCTCTATTAAAATACTACAAAACTTTTTCAATGGAAATGTGCTTAGTTGCTTAGTTAAAGCAGCTGCAGTAGGAGTTGTAGGATTATGGTTGTTTTGTTTAATTATAACAAAACAAGGGCAATTTTTGTTAAAGGCGCTTGGATACTGAGTGGGATCTCCGTTTATAGTGCTATAATCATTTGAATCATCAATCAGAACAATCAATATTGTTGGAGCGCAATTCATGATGCATCGTTTGAATATTGAAAAAACAATTTTGTTATTCGCAGTTTAAACTTATAAATACGTGCCTGCAACAAAGGAACTTTATTATCACATTATGTAGGTTTTTCCTAGGCAGGTATCGTCCCTTCGCGCTGGTCATCAGATGGGTCGATGATCTTCCCATCCATAAACAATTTTGTGATTGTAGTCACGTAGGCACTAACCATAGCTTAAGGTCAAAAACACCCCACTAACATACCTCCACCCCCTATATTTGTTGTTGTATTTAAGCATCTTTTCTATGTAATAAGTTCATTACGTTCAACATTACGTTCAAGCATTTAGTTCAAGTATCAATCATCTTTTTAGTTCATTCGTTGTAGTTATCTTTAAGTATTTTTTGGTGTTAGTTTTAGTGTATGGTGTTATTAAAAGTTGAAAATTCACATTGGTTATTATTGCTCGTTCTATCATTCTAAGAAAAACCACCGATAGAAAATATTCGACCGCTATTTCCTAAAATATCGGCTTCGGTAAATTAATTTTTATCGAAGAGGGTTTAAGTGTTCCTTAGGAAACAATCTAGGCCAGCAACACACCCGCAACAATCAACAAATATTTTTTGAAAGAAGTTAAAATTTTTGGAACAAAGAATTTACAATTTAATAATTGTATATTACCTTATAGGTACAGCAGCAGCAATGAAAATAAAACAATTGGTTTAAATTTGATATGTTGGATTTTTACCTGCCTTTCTTAGCTATAAACAATTAATGCAAGATAAGAATTACCGCATTAATATAAAGAAGTCAATGGTTAATTACGAAAGACATTCATAAAAACCTAATATTGTATGGGTGCCCCCACCTGTGAAGTATATAAATATGGGGACAGCTTCCTCTGTTGTAGGGGAGGCCGGGACTAGTTGACTATAGGGGTTAGTTGACTAATTGCAAATAGTTCCTCTATTATTTGATAAATGGCAGATGGGGCAGAATATCCATGCATCGACGCGTTAGACTTCTTAGTACACGAGACGCCATAGATGTATTTCACATAGTGTTCTTGTGAGAAGAATTAATCTTAAATCATCGGCGGTAAGTAAGTATTTTAATTCTGTTTATTTATTTTGTACTGTAGGAATAATTATTGTCTATGCATGTACACTAATATTTTTGTAAAAGTATTGCTTCTTAGCTTTAATTGTTTGTTTATTTCTAATACTATGCATCAACTGTGGATGTACGACCTCCGCGAATTCAAAATGGCTGGACGGGGTTTCTTGACCTAGCTCCATCGGGGTTAAAAGACTTATTAGTCAACTAACCCCAAGTGTATTTCTCAACTTATTTCGACATTTAAACAACAACAATTTAGACTCCAGTAACTCCAGAAAATACTGCCTCTAAGTTTGTTTCTCTTGAGGAAGTGAGGCCTTTTCCTAAAGCGGGACCACGACAAAATAACACATAAAGGGACAGAAAAAGGAGACAAACTGCAATTTTAACGGATACTGCAATAAAAGAAGCTCTGGAGCAAGAAAAAAAGGCACCAAAAAGAAAAAACAAAAGTGCTAGAAAAGTAAAAAGATGGCTGATAAGGAAAATGAGAAAAATACACCGAATGATGGTCGAAGATTTCTATTTCATGACAACCTAGTCCCATCTACATTCGGAACTCAAAAAAATGTTTCTTCATCCTCAGAGTCGGAAGATGAAGCTGAATACCTGGTATGTGAGGAACGTTATGGTAGTAGCGAATTTGGGGATAATTGGGTGCAATGCACTCGTTGCAGAAGGTGAGAGCATGAGAAATGCATAAAAAAAAATTTAAAAAATTACCTTTTTTGTATGTATAAATTGTGACTCTGATGATGATCTATGAGCCTGTATTAATTAATTTTAAATAAAAAGAACAAATGTAACTTGAAAAAAGTAGTTGTTGTAATATTACTCTTAATAAAAAACAGGAAAAAGTAATAATAAAATGTAGAGAAAAAGTAAGTCAACTAACCCCAACGAATGTGTCAACACACCCCGTATACGGGGTTAGATGGCTAACTCTGCATGGTAGCATAAAAGGCTTTACTAGAATATGGTCACATTAAATAAAAGAATATAGATATCAAAATATGAATCCTTATGACTTTTACTCCCCTTCGACTTGTACAAACTTGCCTTGTTGTAAACAGCAATAAATAATTTATTATATATAAAAAGTTAGTCAACTAGCTCCGGCCTCCCCTACCTTAAATGTATCCAAGGTGTTTAGATTTTAAATTCCTGTAATAGAAAGAGCAGAAAATTTTACAATCGAAAATTGAAAAGTTAATTTGCACTTAACTTTTCAGTCAGTATTAATGAGAGAGTCTACTCCTACAAACAGTTGCTTCCATGCAAGAAGGAGAACGGTTCTAGTTACTAGGCGATAGAAAGCGAAATAAGAAATGGGAAGAAGCAGTTCAGTGGAGGATGTTGTAGTGAGAGAATGGTTAATTATTCATAGTAGTGTTAATTAAATAATAATAAGTTAAATAAATTAGAGTGCGAAAGGTTATTTGGTGTCAGGCGTAGGGTAGTGCAAGATAGGTAAGACGTAGGATGTAAGATATGTACTATAAGATATAACATGTAAGATATAAGATAGAAAGGAAATCGAAGAAATGAAAGAAGAAAGTCAAAACTATCCCCTGCTTCAAGACTAGCAAAAATCGCACTCCTCACTTTTAATGAGAAAATTTCGTTATCCGTTTATTTAAAGCAGTCTGTAGTAGCTGCAGAAGTAAACGTATGAATTAATTCAGAGGAGATACACCAGATGTACTTTAAGGAATGCCCAAGTTTAACAAAATGACTTCCACCATCCTATAAGCCCTCTAAAATTGATATACGGTGAAAAAACCCACAACAGATACATCAGGTGCAACAAAAATCCGTAACCAATAAAGTAACGGGATTCTTTAATAATTTGAGTCTGATCTAGAGCACCTCGTAAGATTAGCTTACCCCTCTGTCCCATAAGAGTTCATACACCAATCTGCAGTGCAAACACGTCGATAGGGTCAGGACGGCGAACTATAGCAAGTCTGCCACAAGACTCCAAGTGATGTATTGTCTGATGCTTTAGAGTTTTAATCAGCGAACCAAGCTTCCATGTGCGATGTGCGGTTGCAACAAATAGAAATAAACAGGACGACTGCATGTTGCTCATCGAAAAATGCATAATCAATGTGAAAAAGTCACTGCTAAAGATACAGGAAAATGAAATCCAATATGTTGGAAATATGGAAGGACCGCTCATTTTGCTCGACACTGCAACAACTTCAGTGGCCGTCTGGAGTGTTGGAGATGTGGGAGAATGGGTCACCAATGAATGTGGAAAAACATTATAGGATGCATGTTGATTCACTCTCATCAAGCTTCCGAAGAAGTTGTCACCTTAAGACTGGACGGAACTAATTCATTGTTCATAGAAAGAAAAATTCTTCAATCATCAATTAAAATGTTTATCGATACAGGGTTATCTAACATTATGATGTAGTATCGGTGTGATGAATTCGTCCCTATACGAAGAGACGGTGACCAGAGAGGCCTTATGAACCTGTGAGGAATGCAACGCAGAAATTAGAATTGGAACTGCGATCGTACATGGTTGGGTATTAGTAGCCGACATTAGATGAGGGTAGATTATGTCATCATTGGATTGGATCTTGAAAAATAGTAAATTTGGAAGACTTCGAGTAAATGAACTTCGAATGGACAGAGTTGACAGTGCTACTACGGAAGGAAGATGGCACGACGAGATTTTGAGTGGACTGCAGGAAACTGAGCTATCTACCGCAGGGCAGTTGTCCTTTACCCTAAATCGATGACATACTAGACAGTCTAGCTAGGACTAATAGGTTCTCTATATTCGGTTTGAAAAATGATTGACAGGTTTATGTATATCTGTAATTAGCTACATACGAAAGACTAATATTGCAAGGATCGAAGAGTAATACGAGGATTTGCCGATACAGCCCCACTTCTGCATACACTTACAGAAAATGGGGTTTGGATCCTATGGACACCTGAATGCCTAAAAATGTATGAAATTTTTAAGGTTATATTCTCTGGAGCTCCAATCTTGACATATTTATAGTTCAGCGAGCCCTTCGTCGTTGATACCGACGCTAGTATCGCAGGTATGCTATTTCATGTTCAAGGCGGAAAGGAAGAGGTCATCGGATACTTTATCATCCGATGCACTCTCTCGAATATTCGAATCACTCTCGAAACGGAAACGAAACTACAATGTCACTCACAGACAGCTAATGGCTGTAGACTTAAGTTCCTTTTAAGACTGTGTTGAAGTAGTGCAGTTCAAGATCCTGGAACAAGTCATAACGACTGATATCGATCTGTTGTAATCTAACCACTGTTCAGTCTGACGGATCAATTCAAGGATCCTAAAGGAAAGATTACACGGTGGTCACAACGAATCCAGGAATACGATTTCTATGTCGAGCATTGTTCAGACAAACAACACGGTAACACAAATACACTTTCCCGAAGTAATTGCGTGGAAAACTGCAAGCATTGTTCCTCTGCGGAAAAGAAGAAAGGGCTCGCTTCAATGTATTGTAATATAACCACCATCAAATAACGATTTAATCGAAGACCAGAACAATGATAAAGTTATTGAAATGGAAAGAGTCAGGAATTGCCAGACCATCGTGGACAAATATTGGTCATCTAAGTCAGATAAGAAAAAGTTGTTAGGTCCAGTGGACTACGGCATTCCAGCGAGCGAGCGAGCGATTTAATTCCTTATGAAGTAGAGGCGACGTGTGAGATTGGTGTATGAAATGTTCAACATGCATGTCCATTAAGGGCCCGAAGACAAGAAGTCGTGAAGAGTGTTAAGTGGGTGTGCCTTTAGAGAGAACTACAGTCTACGTAGCAAGCACGGGCAGACTCCGATAACCACAGCAGAAACTGTTACTTAAAAGCTTCTCAATGGCTGGATTAGTTGCCATGGAGTACCAATAGAATTGCATTCTGACCAAGGTAGGACCTTTGAGTCGGATTCGTGTAAGGTTCCAGAACTAATGGACAACCCAAAAACAAGATTACGTGTACAGTCTGAAGGGATGGTTAAATAATTTAACGCTAAACTAAGAAGTTTCGTCAACAATTACCAAATTGACAGGGATTTTTATTTCACCTAGCTTGTAGGTCTGTCATTTATACGGTATTAGGAAGAACACCAACCAGCATTACTTTGGAAAAGAAGCAACGACTAGAAGTCACCCATAATGGTATGCGTACGAAGCTGCGATTAGAAATTGACCGCATGACATCCAGATATGGTTCTGGTGGTTTTAATGAAGGTAATTTATGTGACTATACAACTTTTGCCCGAAATCATAACAAACTTGGGATGATTTTTACAATATCTACAGAATTTAGGAGGCACCTTTATCGACTTGTTCCATATAGAGGCGACTTACTTAGATATACTTGCATATTATGGGTTTAACAAAATTAACTTTTAAAATTAAGACTGATAACGACAAACACTATTTATTTACATTAATTATTAAAGAACTTACAAACACTATTAAATTATTACTGAATTTAGGTTATGAATTATTCTATTTATTTACACTATTGTTGATATATCACTATTCACTGCGCTATTTATTTGACTGCTATCACTCTCACTTTATTTCTCGATTCACTTCTGTAACGGTCAATTTATTTCTACCCCCTCTCGGTGATCGTCTCTTCCTTTAAATACTCTTTTGTTTACTTTCGGGAACCTTCTGGAAACATCCGGATAGTTTATTTTTTCTTTGAACTGTTTAACTGCTTTCCCAGAACGCAGGTACTACACACACATTTACAAATATGGCGCACATGATGAAAGGCGTCCGCGGCTAGTCGGCGAATCGATAAGCCGTTCACGCACACGTGCTCGCTACAATATGTAGCTATTGTATAAGATCTCAGTCCATGGTGACGCCAGCTATATCAAATAATTACAACAATAACAAATACCAGGCGTCAAGTAGACGGGCAACGCCGAATGGCATTCTGCTATGTACTTTCGAACCGAACACTTTGTACACGTTTTCTTTGTTTTAAATAAATTCAATTACAATCGAAAAACGGTCTGAGTGATTTAACACTATCTTTAATTTACAGTCAAACTATAGACGATGTCGAATGCTTGTATATTACGAGAATGAGAAGCAAATAAATATTTGCTCCGCTAATCTGCGGGTAAACACACCTTTATAAAAATTTTAGCATTCGCTGCCAGAATGAAACATCGCAAAGCTTTGATCGCGTACAAGGCAGACGGATTATCCTTAGATCCTTCTTATGAAGGAAAGCCTAGAGTTATTTGAGTTTTTTCTTACGGAAAATGACGTTCATGGAGCACGTTTTTACTTATCCACAACGAAAAAGTTTGCTAGATGAAATAAAAGTTAACGGATTTTAGATAGGTCTGTAACTGTAACAATTCGTTCTTTAGAAGTTTGCGCGCTTTAAAGTTTAAAAAGCGATTTTGATTTCCGTTAAAACTAAAATTTTTGTCTAAAATAGATTTAAATTTTTTATTACGTATACAAAAACCATAACCTGTGATAATTCATTTCAAGGATGCATATGCTCATTGTAGTCAAACTATAAGTTTAATCGAAAAATTTAAAAAAAAATTTTTTTCCTACTTTAATAAAAAATCGTCTGCAGCATCCAAATTTAATATACCATACAGTGCTCAAAAATAAAAAAAAAATCATTTTAATGGCAGCAACCTACCAACCTATCTCGCCTATTCCTTATTGGCTCCCATAGAGTTCTTTGTTCTCTTATTTTTTCTAATACCTCTTCAATTCTAACCTTCTCTATCCACGGTATCCTCATCATTCGCCTGTAACACCACATTTCGAATGCTTCTAACCTTTTATTTTCCGCCGCGCCCACTGTCCATGTTTCGCACCCGTACAGCGCCGTACTCCAAACATACACCTTTAACAATCTTCTTCAAATTTCTAAATTAACCGTTCTCGAGCATAGAAGTGACTTCTTTTTATTAAAGGCGACTCGACCC
>NW_020438933.1:367184-369318 GCF_000699045.2 Agrilus planipennis
TCACTTATTTCTTATTGAATTCCATAGAGTTTTCTGTTCTCCTATTCTTTCTAATAATTCTTCATTTCTACCTACATATACAGGGTATCTCACGGTTACCATTCGTTAGAATATTGCGGAAACTACTTCCATTTAAAATTTGAAAATTTCTACAATGGCGTTAAAGGGTACGCTCTCCTCAATTAAAATAACGGCATCCTATGTAGCACTTCCAGTTATACCGAAAGTTGATATCAACTTCGTTATTTTAAATGGGACGCTATATATACTATGACGGTTTTGAATTATAATAATTATGATTCTAGGCAAACTTTCATAAGAATTTCCTACTTCTAAAATTTGCCGTTTTCGAAATATTCTTTTTTAAAAAGTAACACAGAGCAGTAGGTAGCGAAAGAGCATGCTTATTTTACAGTAAAAATGCTGAAGCAACAATGTTGAGTGTCAACGTTCTATATCCATTGTTTCGCTATAGCTTTTAGGTGTAATTTTGTAATTGGGGTTGTTAGTCATTTAAATAAGTTACTTTTACTTTATTTTGTTTACTTTGCAAACAATTAGTTTATTCTTAGGTACCTTTTCCATTGTATATTTGTATATTGATTTTTAATGATAGGTGTGTCATTAGGGGTTTATCCCAACATAATTGTATTTCAAATAGTTCGTATTCCTTATCTTTATTTTGTAGTCATAAAATCTATTACTATTTTCGTTAGAGTACAATGGTCGATACAATTGATCAATACCAAGAATTGTTGCACGCTGGACACTTGCACGTACACCGATCTCTCCCTTTCTCTTCTTATCAAACCGCACCCCTTATTCCCCACTTTCTTATCTTGGACCAACCACCCTGTTTCTTCTATTCCTAATCCAATTAATGTTTCTAAACCTTACTAACTCCACCTATTCTCCCTCTTCACACAATTCTTGTTAATATCCGAAAATAGGATAAAAACCAAATCATCCTATTCATCAGGCGAATAAGTGACAATCATAACAGAAGTGTGTAACAATCATAAGAGAAGTAACAATCAAGTGACAATCCAGCGTGACAATCATCAGTGACAATCACCAGCGACAATCACAATCATAGACAATCATCACTAGTCAAGCATAATACAAGCGTTTCGTAAAATAATAGTTAGGTAATATTAATATTTTTTAGCGTTANGCCAATTCTTCTAATTTTTCGTCTCCTATCTTTATATTCGCTCTTTCCCTACTTTTTCTTCCGATGCATACCAGTAATTTCACTTTTATCTATTTTCATACAGTACTTAATTTTTTTTAATGGTGCGTGACGTGACTGACAGACAATATTGATAGGTGACGATTTCACATGTATAGATTATAAACTATCGAAAATTAAAACGTTACATTAATAGTAGTATGATACAATTTACAATTTATAGACAGTTATAAACCAACGGTGTTCACAATCATACGGTGACAGAGATATTAAATGGGAAGGACCTTCTACATTTAACTTTTCATAGTTTTATGAAGGGTTTTTCCCGACATCTTATCTTCTAATTACATTTTGACGCTTCCATTTAATCCAACGTTACTTAAAGAACAGAAAATGTCGTTAATGACTTTGATTTATTCACCGACGCTTACCACCCCTCANAATAAAACTAGCAGAATTAATAACTATAAAAAGATGCGAATAAACAATTTTGAAATTGTGAAGTTTGAAATATGTTTATTGAGTTTCATCAGCTTTTCAACCCTATTAGCAGTTAGTATTTCTTTTCGGTGATGCCGAATGCCCTCCCATCTTATCTTCTAATTACATTTTGACGCTTCCATTTAATCCAACGTTACTTAAAGAACAGAAAATGTCGTTAATGACTTTGGTTTATTCACCGACGCTTACCACCCCTCATTTTCTGAAACGTAAAAACGTATTCTTCGTTTTGCAATGTTAATGGAGGTAATATCATCTTTGCATTAACTGTAATTACCTTTTACGTTGGGTAGATTGATGATCTAGAAAATGCTGTTTGTTGTGTGTGTCGTTTTTCCTTTGTTAATTATATTAAATAAATTTACTCCGGTCGTTTCGATCTTCTTACTGTCTCGTTCTACATGTTTAGATTTCTATCCAAAATCGAATCATTCTATCATT
>NW_020438933.1:371146-375701 GCF_000699045.2 Agrilus planipennis
CAGAACTAGTCAAACATATTACAAGCCGTTTCGTAAAATAATAGTTAAGTAATATTAATATTTTTTAGCGTTAGGTTTTTATTAAAGTGTCAAGTTTGAATAAACAGCACATTAAAAAACTAACGTGAGTTTTAATCATAAAACAAGTTCGTCAAACCAGGCGTCAACATATATTCTATTTTCATTGTATTTCCTCGATAGATAAATAGATAGATTTATTTAAAACATTATGTTTTATATATACATTTTCATTTATTATTCTATTCTATACCTACATATGAATTTTACAAACTTAATATTTTTATTCTTCTCGCTTTTATTTCTCTTATCCCTTTTAGACCACCATTTCCTTCTATTTGAATTTCCAATTTTTCTTCCAGTTCCATCTGTAGTGAGTGATTGACCACTTTATTTCCATTAAAAAATTTCTTCTTTCCTTTTTCCATCTTTTCTGGTGATTTTCTTTTCTTCGGTTTGAATATTCGATATATTATCCCAAACTTGTTTTCTAAATTTAATACTTTTTCTTACTTTAAAGCTCTGATTAGAATATTTTATGGACAATTTCTGTTTTTGTTTCTTATTGCAATTGGTATTTCGGTGTACTTCTATCTAATTTCAGAATATATATTATGTATCTGTCTTGAATGCCTTCAATTTTTTTTCTTCCCCCCCCCATATATCCGTTCCGTACAATAATATGCTCTTTACCAATGTCTCGAATAGGAACATCCTTTCTCTCCAACCCTCTTTCTCCTATTTCTCATACCTTTTACATTACCCGCACTGCTTTCTTCCTCAATTTTTTATGTGTCCATCTACTCCCTTATTTTCTTGCAGCATGAATCCTAGGCGGTTAAACTCTGTAACTTCTTCGATTATTTTTTCTTCCCACTGGAATTCTAATTTTTTTCTTCGTCCTGATTTTTTCCCTTTAACATTTTTGACTAATCCGTGTTTAATTCCAATCTTTGTATATTTATTGAATTTTTGCATCATTTACTTCAGCCCTCTTTCGTTGTTCACTAATAATATTATGTCATCTCTGAATAAAACTGAGCAGACTTTTCTTCTATCAATTACTATTCTGCCTTGCTGTACTGCGTCTAATTCGTCTTTTAAATTTGCAAATAATTCGTTAGAAAGTGCGGTAGAAAACCTTGTCTTGTTCCCTCTTTCATTACTACTTTTTTGGAGTTTTTCTAGTTTACTTCCACCCTAAAGTAAGTTTTTTCGTACGTTTTTCTTATCCTCTCTCTTAATTTGTATTTCTAGTTTTCCAAGATTTTTCATTCCATGTTTCTCTTGAGTTTATCGAACGCCGCCTTCATGTCTGTAAAAAAGAGAAATATATTTTGCTTTTTTCTTTCTTTATTTCAATTTCGGAAGACGCTGTTTTGATGACGTCAGTTGCGTCAATAGTGCTTTTCTTTTTTCCATCTGCGCCTTATTGTTTTCTAATTCTTTCTAAGTAGTTTATTGTCGCCGTAGTTTGACGACTTTTATGTATGGGCCACTTTTTGGAATTACGCAAATGTATCTTGGTTGATATAAAACTTCACTTGGTTTTTAACTATTTATTAACAACACTTAACTAAGGATTAACAACACTTTAACAAAAACAAATTGATAACAAAAAAACTGAACTTATGCAGAGAGTGGACTGTATAAAATTGGAAATGAATGAAAATAGAAAACGAACCGAAAGAGCGAATGATTGAATAGATTGAAGGCCAAATTGCAACTGACTGAAAATGACTGAACTTTTAAAAATTAGAAAAATAGAAAAGTGGAGGAAATAGTTTAGGGGTGGAATTAAATTCAAATTTGAAAAGGTTGATTGGTTGAAGAAAAAGTAGAAGATCGTGATTTGTTATGAAAGGGAGACAGAGATACAGAGGGGTTGAAAGATAGTGGGAGTACCAGAAGGCCATTAACCGGTACTTGGGGTACCGACACACGTGCATCTTTAGAAAGTTTGCCGTTTGCCTCGACTTCTGGGAAACAGACCCAAGAGAAAACCCAATTGAACTTTATTGGGGTGTTCGTGTTCGAATAGAATAAACTGAATATTACAATGAAACTCGACACAATGGTCAATAAAACCTTTTGATCTTTGATGGTTGGCAAGCTACAAATTCCTAAAATACTGCTGTATACAATTGAAAATATTGCAATAATAATAAAATAAACATTCCGCTAGAAATATAAAGATAAATGCTGAAAAATATAGAAAAAATAAAATGAATATTACGACCTAACTTAGTTCATCGTAGATTTTGTAACCTGTGCCCATTCCTCTGTATCTTTTCTGCCTTATTTCTGTTTCCTTTCATGCGAATTGGCTTTATTATTACTGTGCCCATTCGTCCTGAAATTCTTCATCACTATCTCATATCTGATGTAGTACTTTTTGTAATTTTCTAATACAACCATGCCTCATTTTTAATTTTCTCTTCTGCCTCTTTTATCATTTGTAGCTTTTTTATTGCTTCTTCTATTTCTTCTAATGTTATTTCCCTATCTCCATTTTTTCCCTTTTTTTCTTTCTTTATCCGTTTTTCTTTCTTCTTCTACCATACAGATAAAACAAAATGTTGTTCCTTTCATTTGTTTGTCGAAGTGGCCTTTTTTACTAGATAACTTTTGTTTTGCCGGATTTAGTTCCAAACTTTTTAATACTGCTGGGGTCGTGTATACGGGACTTATTTCAATAATATCGATGAGCCGCAGATGCGAGGGGCAATCGGAGTTGGTCCGTCGCTATTTGTATTTTTTATTTATGTAATTACGTTTAGTTGTTAGTTATTATTCATGTTTTTATTTAATATATTAGACTANTTATTTATAATAAACATTAGAAGAAAAAAATATGAAATTTTAAAAAAGTAAAGATTTCATACATAAATTTTAATACAAGTGGCCCACGGACCGTACGTTACTCATCCCTGGCATAGTTTATTGCCATGCCCAAATGGGCCTGCGGCTAATGCTAAGAATTTTTATTATACATTTGTTTTGAACTAGAATTTCAAGATGTTGGTTTCCTTTCCTTTTTATGCTATATACAGGGCTGATCCTGACGACGGGCGAAAATTGGGGGAAATCCCCCCCCGTCGTCGTCAAATTTGGGACATGAGACCGCACAGAGCGGCCGCCTACCCAGGATCGGCCGTGTCTATTTAATTATATATACGCGTTCCGGTAAAAAAAAATTAGCACAACACCACTGTGTGTAACGAAGCACTGGTTTCCAGCGCCTACGGTACACATCGTGTGTCTAAACGTTAGGTGGAAGGGGATTCGCAGAATCGAGAGTTCACTGTATGCTTCAAATGGTTTAAAACCTGCCGCGTATTTTGATATGCACAATTCTTTCGGTTCAAATTTTGTAAAAATAATTCTTGTTGAAATGTATTTAAAATAAATATTGAAAATAAGAACCTTTTCAAAATTTCGGGACAAAAACCTGAATTCGGGACAAATATTGCTTCTAGAAAAATCCGGGATGTAAGGTGGAAATCCGGGACTATCCCGGCCAATCCGGGACGTATGGTTACCTTAATTTTATGCTTGAACAAAAATTAACTTATATATGAAGTAAGTGACACTCTGTCGGAATGTCTTAACATAGGTACTTAATTTAAGTTAGATTCCTGACCGTTACTTTCAAATTACATTGTTTTTTCCAGGATGATGGTAAAATCTTTAGAACTTTATGTATTTTGTTACGTTTCGATTTATTCAATCATTTTCAGACTGAATTTTTTTTTAACTTATAGTTCTACTAGGTTAGCTACCATACATCACTACATAGTATAAAACAAAGTCGCTTTCCCGCTGTCTGTCCCTATGTATGCTTAAATCTTTAAAACTACGCAACGGATTTTGATGCGGCGGTACTGGCCGGGAAGCCGATTTGTATTGTCTAATGACAAAAAAACTGTGAATGTTGTATATAAAGACATTCTGTAGTATATTTAGTATGTTCAGGGGGTATCGTTTGAAGATTTCCCCTTTTCGATAATAATGTAAACAAAACAAAAATATATTTAGTATCAGCATTGCACCCGTGCGAAGCTGGAGCGGGTCACTAGTTTGTTTATAAAATATAATTGATAGTTACAAGAAAATGTGTGATACCTAACCTAGTAGAACTATAAGTTAAAAAAAAATCTGTCTGAAGATAGTTGAATAAACCGAAACGTAACAAAAAACATAAAGTTGTTTAATTATTTGACCGTCATCCTGGAAAAAGCAATATAATGCCTATTATATTAATATGAAATAATAAATATTATTTTGTAAAAATTTAAAAAACTGGGAGAATTTAAACAGGTTGTCCAACAACTGATAATGTAAACATCAACAGCTTACTGGAACAAAAACACAATGTTCAGAGGCCTATTGTAATAAGAAGAATTAATAATAATAAATAAGAGAAATAACAATAATAATTAACAATTTTATAAAACCAAATACGAAAACGTTTTAAAAAACCTTCAGTCTGGGAACAGTAAAAGTATGTTACCTAAAAATCGAGTTTACAAACGAC
>NW_020438933.1:379367-387112 GCF_000699045.2 Agrilus planipennis
AACCACAGAGGCGTCTTGTTCAGCGTGCTGTCAAACCTACACTAGCAAGGAGATCGGGCTGAAACTATAGCTACAAGCTATCCAAGGATGGTACTATAGAATGTCACCTCAAGGTAGGCCTAGTGGCGTCATCTCTTGGTTAGGCCGGAAACTTATCAATCCACCCTCGTATTTGTGAAAAATAAAAAATGTAAGTACCTTTTTGTACGTAGGTGATAAGAAGTTTTTACCGAATTTTTTTTAAAACAATTTAATCTTAGTAAAGATTAAAACTACATTTAAGAATGAAAGTATTTCATTAATATTTAAAATATATAGGAAACTGTGAACTACTGAAGTAATTCTTGAACCATTACTAATAATGATTATACATTGGTTTGACGATGCTCTTAAGCCGCGAATACATCTGAGAAACTTTGTCATTCGCTCACATTCATTTGCATTCGTTCGTGAAGTGCAGACGGTCATTTGCGATGACTTGAAACTAATAAACTTTGATTCGAATGGTGAGCAATGTCAACGAACGTTTTCCATCCTCTGTCGGTAAACTTAAAAAGACCAAAGGAAATGGAAATCAGCAAAATAAAGAGTAATGACGGCAACACAAACAAATGCGAACGAATGGTAAAGTGTCACAATGTATTTCCTGCTTTAGTTAATTATCGTCGGTGTTGCTACTGTTACCTCTTTGTAGCTTAGTGGTAAAGTACTGGTGCGTAAAACCAGGAGCCCGGGTTTGATTCCGGCGACGGAATAACAGCAGTAACAATATTTCCTCATTAATTGGAGATTACCTGCAGCAGCTAAAGTTGATTCAAAAATTATTTCAGCCTTACAAAAAATCAAAGTGTCTCATAAGAGACCGTGTTATTCGAAAAGCTAAAATAAAACGTTATAAACTCAACACATGGTCCACCTATAGGTGGTTAATTTAAAAACAAACCTCTAGTAAATATTCTAATCACATGGATGAATTTAAACTAAAATCTAAGCGAACTTGATTACAAATCAGGTAATTAAAAATGAAAAAAAGGAAATATTAATTATTGTATTATTGAATTTCCCAGGAGGAAGTAATAACTACGGTTTATACTACTACTTACATGTTTTTTGTGAAATTTCGCATGTTTTGGGTTAATTCGCTGGATTACTATACATCCGTGTCATCTGCAGTCTACGCCTAACAATCGACAACAAACAAAAGAAACAGATGGACAAACAATCAATTGCTGGTTCGGAAATATCAAGGTCAACAATCTTCCATATTTCGCTTTATACAATTGCGTGGAGAAAGATGCGCAGTCACATTATGTAATTGTCATACTTTGTCGACAGTGAGCGTCCATTTGTAAAAATAAACTGCTGTTTTGTTCGTCGTACTCCCTCATCCTATACACCCACGAGCCGCCAGTGTTATATAGATCTCACATCTACTCCGTTGAACGTGATCGTGAAGTATTACATGCAATTAACATGCTAATAATAGCCATAAGTTTAGTTTGAGTGGATAAAAGCATGATATATTGGAATAGCTTCATTTTAATTAAATGGAAGTTTCTCAAAGGGTAACAGCTTAAATCTTTAACGATCGGCTCGTTTATTACTGCAAATCGACTTTGTGGCGTCGCATCTACATCGTCTATCTCGGAAAATGATTTAACGTAAAAATGTAGCAGAGCATTAGGTACATATAAAACGATCGGTATCAATATATCGAGCAGCGGAAAACTTATAAATCTCCCAAGACACATACTTATCACCTTTAAACTTACCCTCGTCCATCATACACTTTCCTCGTAAGTTTTTGCGGTGGTTTACATTTAGCAACCATATTATACTCAATATTGACTAGGGAATTCTGAAATTGGTCCGTCGCTATTTGTATTTTTTATTTATGTAATTACGTTTAGTTGTTAGTTATTATTCATGTTTTTATTTAATATATTAGACTAATTTATCTGCATATTTCAGTAAGCTCTTTCAAATAATTTTTATTCGTAATATTCAAATTCCAGGTAGTTGCAATAATGTCATTTAAAACCATTTAGGTTGGACTTTCCAAATTTCAAGTAAGATGCGTATAGTTCAATATTTGCCATTGTCATACATCTCAGAAATTCATCTATTACTGTTACTACCCGCATTCCAATCTTATAATAAGTTGTTGTAAAGTTTCTTGTTTGTATACAATTTATTTGAACAGCAATTTAAAATATCGAGGTAGCAGTTCTGAAGCATCAGTTGACAACGAGAACTCAATTCATAAACATTAAGATTCAAAAATAATTCATTTTACTTTCAATTTGTGGTTCTTAAATTTAAGCTAGTTAATTTCATAGTTAAGTGTACATATTTATCTTGTGAACTCCATTGTTCGATCCTTTATATATTAAAGTTTTCTACAAGAAGCGGACTTTAATTATTTTAAAGGAAACAGCATAAATTAGCTGTACAATATTAATTTTGGCGTACAGCAGAAGTTAGGATTTTCCGTTCTACTTCACCAGGAGTTGACGGTCGAAAATTGCTCAAATTTTTTCTTCATTAATTTTAGGTTATCTGTAGTGGGTAAAGTCTAAGATGTTTGCGTAATAAGCGAAGTCTGTGAATTTTTAACCATGTACAGTTTTATGTTTTTCATCATACCTTCCAATACCTTTTCCTGTGCCTGCTACATATCTGTTTTAATTTCCTGAGCACATTTCTTTCCTTTCAAAATCCTTCCATAATATTTATTTATCTTTGAAAAAGACAATTAAGTTCCTTTTCTTTTCTTTTATCTTTTTCCTATAGTTATTTTCATTATAACATTTCTTTTTTGAATCACTATTGTGTTTTTAGAGGACTCTTTATTTTTTTTCATCCTCTGTTATTATGCTGGTCCTCGAATATACAAAATATTCACCGAACATGGAAAGATGATGACTTACGCATTTCTCCTTTGACATTTTTTCTTTTTATGTAGCACGAGCAGAAATGCATAAAATGCATAGACGAACGAGTCTATTTGAAAATATCACCTGCTTTTCTAAAAACTGCCTTAAATTAACTTATTGAACCCTCAAAATCTTTTCAACAAAGCGTAACATTTTTGAAAGGCTTTTACATATATTTTATAACCTAACCCGGTCAAACTTGCGCCATGCTACCTTCATGTACGTTCCCTTCCTTACCAACCCAATCTAACATGATCAAACATAATACAATCCAACCCAAGTCAATTCAGCGCAACCTATGTTAACCTAACCTAACCTAACCTAACGTAACCTAACCTAACATAACCTAACCTAACCCGGTCAAACTTGCGCCATGCTACCTTCATGTACGTTCCCTTCCTTACCAACCCAATCTAACATGATCAAACATAATACAATCCAGCGCAACCTATGCTACCCTAACCTAACCTAACATAACCTAACCTAACCCGGTCAAACTTGCGCCATGCCACCTTGCCGTACTTTTCCTTCCTTACAGTGGCCTAACGCGACCAGAAAAACGTTCCCCGTCCCTCATCGGCTTGAGGTTGGAGAGGGTGTTACAGGAAAGTAATTACAGCATATCCCCGGCGGATTTAGCCGGTCGTTTATTTTTTTCTTGTAATGTATTCTAAACAAAGAATGACAATGAAAATAGGTATTTATATGATACTGTTGATGGTATTTGTACGAATTTACATATACAACGTCATCTTTTTCAAAAGATAATGCCGCCCTTTGATGACTGCATAGAATAGAACATTCCTATACTCGGTTTTGAATTCCCCTGTACTATATATTATAAAGGAACTTGTCCTGACTGACTGACTGACTAGTGATCAACACACATCAGAATTTATTGGGTCGACTAGGTTAAATTTTGACAGTATATTTTGGCTATTAAATAGGGGACCACAAACAATAGATTTTGTGAAAATCGCATTCATAAAGGTTGAAAACCGAAAAACAAATTTCAGATAAAGTTGAGTAATCTTTAAGTCGTCTGAAGTGGCGACTCTTGCAATAAAAGTGTCAACAGTAGACCGCCTTTGCTCATGCCTAAGTGCAATTACAGTTTTGTGGCATCATTTACACGAAACAAATTTTATATTCGGTTATGCACCTGTGCCTACAAAGTTCAAAGTGGTTTGAAAACTTTTAGAAGGGTGTATTCAAACGAATTCTATTACTCTGTTTTATCGAAATATCGTAGATAGTACAACTTTTTTTTTGACATCTTCTGGAAGTTTTATTCCTTCAGTCGCCACTTGCGATGACTCAGAGTTTAAGTATCATTTGATTTTTTTATCATAAGGATAGTTCTATTAGTATACTTAGATTTGCAGATGATATAGTAGTATTAGCATCTAGCAAGGAGTTCTTAGAGATAGGCTTAAGTGAAATAGAAGCGGTATTGACAAAACAGTATTGTGTATGAAGGTAATAAAACAAAAATAATGGTATGCAAGGGAAGAAAAATTAGAAGAAGTAGCTGATTTTCGGTATCTAGGAATTCAGATAAATCAGGATGGAAACAGTAGAGATACAAAACAGAGGAGTCGCGTTCAATAGAAAGAACTCATTTCTGTGCTCGCGAACGGTTAATTTAGAAATTCGAAGGAGATTATTAAAGGTGTATGTCTAAACGTTTGAAATATAGTGTTACAGGCGAATAATATTAGAAAGAATAGAAGAATAGAGGACTCAATGGAAGTCCATAAGGAATAAGCGAGATCGGCTGGTAAGACACCTTCTTAGGTATGAAGGGCTAGTCAGAGACATACTAGAAAGAGAAATAGGAGTTAAGAGGAGTAGAGGTAGACCTAGATTAGATTACTGTTCGCAAATAGTTAAGGTTTGTTCTAGTTTTAGGGAAATGCGAAGATTAACTGAGGATAGGAAAGAGCGGAGGTGCATGGCAAACCAGTCTTACAACTGAGGACCTCAGGTTGATAATGATGAAGGATAGTTCTTGAGTTAGCAAAGGTACTAAATATTTATCACATAAATGTACTACGCGTGACGAAGTGACGACGGATAACCTCTATCATAAGTAGAGTTAAGTATGTTCTTCGTTTTTTCATCAGAATTATAGTTCTTCAGTTATAAGCGGTAACATACTGCGTAGGAAGCGGGAAAATGTAACAGAACTATAATTAAATAACCATGTTAAATCGGAATAGAAGTTTAGTTTAAATATGCATTAATAATACGGAGTTATCATCAATTTGATTTCGATAAACATGTTTTATTGGATTTATTACAAAAAAGTCTTGGGATGTCAAAGCTGCTGGTTTATTTCATGAAAATGGAAATGCTTTCAACAAGATGAGTATTACGTTTACTTTCAATCGAGTAAAAACGGGAGAGGACGAAAATATTTTGAAATGTGTTTTCAGTGCACTCTAGATGAATTTATAATTGTGGACGAAAAATGCGTTTATTATTACACACGGCACATATTTCGGACCAATTAAAATAATGGGTACATGCCAAAAACAATTTATTTGACTTAGTCGAGGAAATAAAGCACAAAAATAGGTCAAACCTTCGAATTTTTGTGCAGTATGTCGAATCGAGATGCGTTTTTTTACAATCGAATCGTGAGACCGTCTACAAACTTTGTGAACATACTTGTGAAAATTGATTTTTAATGAATTTAAAACATAATCCCTGGAGACAAGGTGTATGACAGTCGCCTTTGATCCCAAACAGGAACCTCGGAGGTCGCCGACTGCATATTCGTGTTCTCAAAACTCCCGAATAAGAAAATTAGACTTATTTCTATCATTATTGCCCGAGTTTTTTTTCTGAACTTTGCAATGCACTTATAAGATTGCATTTTTCTTATGTACCGATGCACGTTTGAAGATAAATAGGTTTCTTAAGTTCACAAAGTTTGTAGATGGTCTTACGAATCGACTGTAGAAAATTGTATCTCGATTGACAAAATTTGGTTCAGTTTCAGTGCTTTATTTCCTCGATTAACTGTGTAAGTTATGGTTCCTATTGTGTGCGACGCATGCTTGCACTAACTATAATCGAACAGAATAATAATAAACAATAACAGAAGCGTAATTGACAGCTTTGAATTGAATCGATAAGCTGGGAGGATTTGGGTTCCATTTCTGATTATACTTAATGATTACATTCCTAATTAATCTGAGCTGCAATAACATTTTTAACTACTTATTGTCGTTTTGAACACATGTTTGAAAATGTATTGGGATCGTTCATGTGGACTATCCGGCGGCGAAACTTACAACTAAGATGTGATAAAAATGTCCATAAATCATACTGTGAATCAGTACTTACGAGGGTGGATTGATAAGTTTCCGGCCTAACCAAGAGATGACGCCACTAGGCCTACCTTGAGNATGTATAATTAGGATTAGGATCCCAATTAAAAACAGGTACATGGAGGGAAGTAGGCACTATCCTTTCTTTTAATAGATTCGCGTCATTTTATATTGAATGACGTAGGTACTATCAAAATGATAAATACTATTGCAGGTGCTTCTAATGGCGGTTTAGTATATTCGGACCTATACTCCGTTTGCTATTCTTGAATATATATGAACTCACTTAAATGTAGTGATATTTATTTGAATAGTGCTCGATATTTATGTTATTTATGATGCACTCAGCGCCAGTTTGATTTATTCCCACGCTATGCTTTTAGTAAATATGGAAGCTTAAATGGAAATAGAAAATGTTGGAAAGCTTTGAAGGAAATGTCCTTAAAGTTTGCACTCTTTTAATTATTTTCTCTCCCATTTCTTCTCTGATTTTTAATTCCCTTATATCTTTCTCTACGTCTGCATATAAATAATCTCCTCCCTTTTTTCTTCATTTTACTTACATTATCTTTTTGTTTTCTTGTCATATCGTCGTACTTATTTAATAAATCTTGCTGTAACTTCTACCTTAATGTTTTCTATCATACTCTCACGAGTTATATAATCTGGCGTACCCCCGTTTAGACCTATAATACATATATTTTTCAAATATCTTTCTTGTAGACATTTCCACTGCATCTAACAGAACACTTTCCATCGTGACGTTAAACATTTGTTCTCCTATACTCCATATCTGCGTCACAGCTAACTGTTGCTCTCTTACATATATCCTTTATGTTTGCTTCTTGTCCATTGCTTCCTTTAAATGTATATTTATGTTGTAGGTATTTAAATTCGCTTGCTTCTTTTATTTTGTGATTTCTACTTCATATATATTGTTGAGTGTCAACGTTCTATATCCATTGTCCACCTAAAAGCTATAGAGGTATAATTTTGTAATTGGGGTTGTTAGTCATTTAAATAAGTTACTTTTACTTTATTTTGTTTACTTTGCAAACAATTAGTTTATTCTTAGGTACCTTTTCCATTGTATATTTGTATATTGATTTTTAATGATAGGTGTGTCATTAGGGGTTTATCCCAACATAATTGTATTTCAAATAGTTCGTATTCCTTATCTTTATTTTGTAGTCATAAAATCTATTACTATTTTCGTTAGAGTACAATGGTCGATACAATTGATCAATACCAAGAATTGTTGCACGCTGGACACTTGCACGTACACCGATCTCTCCCTTTCTCTTCTTATCAAACCGCACCCCTTATACCCCACTTTCTTATCTTGGACCAACCACCCTGTTTCTTCTATTCCTAATCCAATTAATGTTTCTAAACTTTACTAACTCCACCTACTCTCCCTCTTAATCCAATTCTTGTTAATATCCGAAAAAAGGATAAAAGCACAATCATC
>NW_020438933.1:391814-395380 GCF_000699045.2 Agrilus planipennis
TTTTTGTAAAAACAAATTCTGTTGAACGACGTTATTAAACCAAGACTAACAGTATGATATTTATCATTTAAATTTTATAAAATAAACTTTTTTGTCGTTTGATTTAAATGCTTGATTCATCAGAATTTATATTTACAAGGAATTATTAAAATTTTAAAATCCTAGGTAAACCATAAGATATGCAGTTCCTATCAGAATCATATCAGGCCCATATAAGGTGGCCTGTTCAGGGCCAGGTCATATTAGCCAGATCAGGCACATTGTAGAAAAGCCTGACCGGGACCACAATTGTTTTGTTTGATCGGGCCCGGACTCGTTTGCCCGATCAGGCTCGGTCTCGTCTGCCTACTCAGGCCCATGGCATGCAGAGGCGTTACATTTCTGATCAGACTACGATCAGGCCCCTAAGAGAAGTAAGGCTAACCGGATAAGGACCGGAAAAAAACGAAGAAAACAGTTTTCTAATGATTGCTGTATGAACAATACGAACCGAGCTGTCGCTTGTTAACAGTTGACTCTTGTTCGTGAAATGCTAAATAAGAGAGTTTTAAAGTCAATCAACGGGAAAACTATGCACTTTTTGAGAAAAACACGGAACTTTCGTAAAGTAATTTAAAAAACTTTTCGTTTTAAAAAAAGTCTTTATCATAAAAATTGAGCGAGTTCTGATGAAAATAAGGTCGATCTCTCAGTGAAAACAACCCCTTAATTACCACTTTAATTAAAATTAGTTTTTTTAAAATTTATTTTTCTAGTTCTTTTTATTTTGGTCAGAGCTGCCTGCGACGCGCTGATGAGATCCAAAAAGATAGAAATCGCGATCCGCGTCTGGCAGTTTTGACAGAATACAGACCACTTCGAATTATTTTATTCGGTTATGGTAACGTGCCTACCACGTTGAGGTGAGCTACGCCGGGATTCGTTTCTGCAAGTAGATATCCATATATTTAAATGGACCTTGTTGAAGCATACGTAATCCTAATATGTAGCGCTGTACTACAGATGGCGTTTACAGCGCCATTTGTCGTATTTACCATATACAGAGTTTATTTATAAATCAATTATTAACTAAGAAATAACGGATTACAACTACAGGCACAACAAAGAAAATATGAATCAAAAACGCAAGTTAACATGAAGAAGGATAAAACGTAACTCACTCTAAATTATGTGACAAAATCAAAAATTGTTCTGGTGCCACCATCAATAACTGGTATGCAACAAAAGAGTACGAGCCAGAAGTCAATAAGCGGAAAACTCAACAGGGTTTGACTCTTCCTGGGGCTTTGAAATTCTTGTAACCTGCATAGAATTGAAGAGCATCGATAATAAAATTAACAAAGTTGTCTGCCGTCGATGAGCTTCACAGAACCTGACCATTGGGACCAAATCAGCCTATTATTGTATGCAAAAGAACATTCAAGCGACATTTAACTACCTTGTATGCATTTGAAATTAGGGAAATTTCCAATAGAATAAAATAAAATAGGTTGAATAATGGTAAACAAATCTATCTCTGACCAAAAAAAGAATATTAAAATTAAAATGAAACGTCTGGAATGAAGATTTGCTCACGCCATTTTAGTGTAGATGGATATTATTTTACCAAGTAAATAGATATTATACTTATTCTTAATATTGAAAATTTATTTTGATAAAAACGAAATGTGTGCTGGGACACATAGTACAAGCGAAACTTCAACGGACAAGTGGAAAAAGGAATCGCAACAAAGTTTTTACGTCATGTTTTACGGGCAGATTGTTAACGTATTTGTGCAATTTGAAAACCTACCCGTAAAACTTCAAGTAAAAATTTTATTGCGATTCGTTTTTCCATTTTTTCGTTAAAGTTTCACTTCTGTTATGTGTCCCAGCACACATTTCGCTTTCACAGGTTTACTGCAAATTATAATATTTTTACACAGACCGCAAATAGAGAGAATGATGCCTAGCCACGTGGAGAGCAGAGGTAAGAAAACAACAGCTGAGCACAGCAGACGCCGCCGTGACTCTAGCGGACTCCCCGCTCTCCTCGCGGCTGCGCACTATATCCATCTAATACAACCGTTCTCCGCTGCCAACAGCCTTTGTCTTCCTCTGTCGCTGCCTCTTCTCACCACGCGATATATCGTCTACCCTCTTTACGCGGCCGTAACGCTTTTCCGTGACAGAAGAAATCGTAATACCTCCCTACGATATTGTGGATATTTTCAAGTTAGGAATTTACCTGTCGCAATAATGTGATACAACAATATGTTTACAACGCTCACCTAAAATTGCTTTGCATATAATACTGGTTTGATATAACATAACGTGGCTTCATCATTTATTTCCCGTGGATCACTCTTTAAATCGGAAGTTTGTAAACGGAAAGCAGTAAAAAACACCTTACTAGAAGGTTCTGTTTCAGTTGGATTTTTTTTATGATTTTATGATATGATTGACATTACACACGTTTCCTTTCAAGAAAATTCCTTTTTCTATGACTTGTATCAGCCAAATCATATATTGGGCTGACAGTTATTATTTTATTGCATTTTCAAAAATTCACAATTGCACTGTATGCCATAGGGACTACACAAAATTATACCACATCGTCGTCATGTTCTTGAAGTTACGCCTATTTAACGGATCCCAAGACCCACAACGTTACTAGAAATGATTTTAGGATTTTAAATTTGTTAGTAGTAATAAATACAAGATTTTTTAACCTCCATGTTCATGAAGTTAAAAATATTATTTCTACACAGAAATTTTGTACTACCTTCGTAAGAAAGGATCATTATAAAATATTCTGAAGGAACCAAGCAAAGCTCTCACACAAAAATCTATGCCTGATCTCATTATGCAGCGAACATCGCCATAATGCCACTTCTGTGTATATATTTCCTCCTCCAAAGTTTGAATGAAAGGACTTGGTTGTATAACTTCCGCTTGTTAGCTCCGTATTATCAAGCAAATGCCTTGATGCAGTTGTAGACATAAATGTAACGCATCCTTCGACTGAGATCAAATTGTAAACTAGACGAGTACTTGTCTTTTACTGTAAAGTCGTAGTTTTGATACAGTATAGCTAGATCGTGAATTGCTCTAATTTAATAACAATTTAAACGAGGAAAAATAATGGTTGAATTGAAAACTATGTTTGGTTGATACATAAAATTATTAAGTAGGTATTTATTTTCTTTTGCTACGTTTGATTTACATCAAAAAATTGTTAAAAAATAATGAAATACACTTGTTCTCAATATTGCACGCGGTGGATTAAAAGTGATGGTTGTAACGCTTCACAATTCGGTGTTTTCGGTAGGAATTGGCTGGGAGCAACCTTTCCAAACAACATACATAATATGGAGGAGTAGTGCAGTGATTCTGGTGGCAGGACTTTTGTCGTAATTAAATAATCGCATAATTGGCCGAAATTTCCCCTTTTTAGGCATATCACTGAGGGAAAAAGCTTGATGCAATTGATCGTGTATTAAATAACGCCGAAATGGACAAAGAAAATGAAGAAAAAACGTTGAAAATTCGGAAAAATAAAAATGAAATCAGTTATACATTATATA
>NW_020438933.1:396905-397780 GCF_000699045.2 Agrilus planipennis
AAATATTTGTAGAGTTAGTTGTATTTCCTTTTTTATAATTCATAATAAACAATTACTCTCTTAATTCCAACGTCAAATAAGTCTTGGTTATTTGAAATAATTGTTTATACATAGTTTATTTACAAATTTTATTCCCTGGGTCACCATTAATTATTATTTTGACAGAAGGTTGGTTGTCCCCAGGTCAACTCTGGCACATTTTTGGGATTCATCATTGGTCTAAGGTTGTATTCCAAGTTAGGTCCGATGTTATCATTCGGTAGTTCAACCAAATCTGGCTCAGAGTTGTAATTCAACTCTGTCCCAGAGCCCATGACTGACAAACCAACTATGTGTCACACCTAACTCAATCGTACTTTCCTACATGGGATGCTGCGGAATCCCTATTTTAATTAGCAACCCCAATACCCTCGTTATACCCAATCTCGCTCCAAGGTGGGATTCACGTGTACTGCAGACAGCTTCTGTTTTTTTTTTATTGTTAGACTTTAAACGTCTATACATTTGGCTTATTAAAAACAAGAAGAAAAAAGAAGTTATGCTATTTTGAAACTAAGGGGGTTTAAAAAGAATAGAAAGAGATTTTAAAAAATATTAAAAAAAAAAATTGGGGTTACTAACTAAAGCATTGGTCTCAGAGCATACGTAAAAAAAACGGGAATGATAATAGGTCGTTTTTTTAGCATACAATTGAATCTTTCACTATCCAACATACTCGTATAAAATATGTACTAACAAAAGTATTTAAATACAAATACAATTAGTTTTTGTTAAATACGTATTTAAATACAATTACAAGTATTTAAAAGATATTTGAAATACTACACCAAGATTTATAAAATACTTTATAATTATTTGTTTATGAAATTCATTAG
>NW_020438933.1:398553-412292 GCF_000699045.2 Agrilus planipennis
CCTTCTCTTCAAAATAATTCCAAAACTACTGGTGATACGTAAAAAATGTAGCTTTTTTAATTCCGAACAATTTGCTTCGCGAAAATGTTTTGTACGATAAAAATTAATTGTGAAATAGACGTTTAAATATTTTATGCGTAATTATATGCGAGCACTACTTTAAGCTCTTAAACTCACCCTCTAAAAATTAAAAGATTTAACGGGATTTAATGTAAATAGCCTTGTAGCTCTTGTAAAAACCTACAAAATGTTTTTTAATTAATTTTCTGTAACAAAAAATAAGTACTATTTTAAGCTCCGTTTCCTGGACTATATTGCCTAACATCATCTACTATGGCCACACCTCTCAGTTATTTCAAAAGTGAGTAATTGGTACAGTATATTTGCTTTTAGCTTGTCAATACCAAATATTAATTACTAATAACCACCTCTACTTTGAAAACAACATTTAATCATTATTAGATTGCCATTAAGAACCACCCTTTTCCTTTCATCTTCCACAAAATATAGGGTAAGGTTGGGTAAATCGTACCGTAATCTAAATCGTACCAGCGTTACTTTTCATATTTAGGATGCATATTGTGCTATCTTGTGTTCAAACTTAAAACCTATTATTCAATACAAATTAATGCAGATGTCATGTTTTTTGGAATGACGGTTGTATTTACGAATATGGTGGATAATGAAAAAGGCAGTTTACGGGTGTAATATTTCCTTGTNTATTGTTCACAAAAGTGAAATTCGACCACTCGAAGCAATGGTGCTAACAGTTTCGAGCTCACAGTGGCTGATAAGGGGGAAGAATATATAAAAGAAATTGTGAGTGCTGTCAGCACAGGACAAAGTAGTCTTGCGTAGTTAGTATCAGCAATTTCTTATTCTGAAGTGTACGATGTGTTGCATACCTATTTACAAAAAATTCCTTTAAACTTAACTTTTAAAACAATTTTTAACAGAGAGAAAGTGATTAAACAAATTGTTCAGAAAAGTGAATTTCGACCACTCGAAGCAATGGTGATAACTGTTTCGAACTCACACTGACTGATAGGGGGGAAGAACTTGTATTAAATAAAGAATATTTGCAAAGATAGGGTGTATCGTATCTATCAGTTGACATAAAGTTTAAAATGATGAGGTAGCCCATAATAACAAAACATTTGTTGGAAGATATTCTAGCGGATGTGGAGTTTACGAAACCATTTTGTAGGTTAGCTGCACAAAATGGTAAACTTTCATAGTGTTGCCAACAATTTTGTATAAGGTTGCTTTGGTCGTTTAGGATACGTTGAAATCATTCCAATATTTAAAGTCAACTTCAAAGAGGGTATTGTAAATGGTTGGAATAGGAATCTTTACGGTAAAATACCATACGATGATAAGGAGGGGGGACGAGTTCGGTTCATACCTATACAATGTGTGAGTTGGAACAAAAGTGAAGTAGAGAAAAATGGTTGCAAAAAATATGTTCCTTTTTAAAGAAATAACTTGATTTTTAAATGTCCTTCGAGGCCTAAGTCAAGGTAGCCAATTGATTCTCCCTTCGAAAGCAATAATGAGAACCAATCACTATAATTCGTTTCTTTTGAAATAGGTTTTGTCTATTTTATCCCTATTTACCACTCTTTTGTTCCGTGTCCGCCATTTAGAATCACAGGATTACTTTTACTCTCTATAGTTACTCCCTATTCTTAGTTGATATCTGCCTTCTTAGAAACATAAACCGCTCCCCTTCACGGTCCACGTCGTGTTTGACCATATTTCGAATTATTATGAGGAAATCTTGCGCCCAGCTCGCAGACTATCATATTTACTAGGTCCGACAAATAGTAAATTATTTTTATTTTCCTATGCATTAACTATGCCTGCGGCTGTCGACTCTGATATCGATCGCCTGCGGTAAATGATCATAAGATTTTCAGGTAGGGGAAGTCCGGGAGACTTGCTCAGGTGAGAGAGTTGAACCACCTTTTAAAACTCAACTTAAATTTCGCGTTAACGAAACGCCAAGACGGTCATTGGTAGAACACGGGAGGCCATTAACCAGCACGCCGCCATTTTTTACAATGGGCCGTTTGTTTGGCTCTCAAGTTCGGAAAGGTGTTTTTGTTACGGCGGAGTAAATTTTATTAATTTATGTAGTTTTGAAATTGCGACCGTGTTTATAGAGGTACGTATTGTGTCTCATCACTATTGTACTGCCTGATTATTGTAGTTTGACGTGAGCTAAGTGTTTTTTCGCTAAGATTGATTGTATTTCCTGTGAGTAAAATTTAATGTCAAAGTAGTATATGCGGGAGGCTTGAACCATGGCGGGTGCGGGAGATATGCTCAGTGGTTCATGTCTCCCTCTATGTTGTTTTTATAAGGATTTTGGAAGTTTTATTTTATAGATGTAGAAATTTAAAACATTTTGACTAAGTTTCGAAAGATATTGATGATTTCATTTGTCATGAATGTGACCAGAATTAGATTTTTAGTTTACCAGCTGATTGAAAGTAATTATTAAGGCTAATTGATGGTACCAAATGACCAGAATAAGTATATAATTTAAACAAAACGTTAAGAAAGACCAATAAGTTTGATTAAAGAAACGTTAAATGTTTAATTTTGTTAACAAAATGTTGAATAATTATGTTGATTGTGGAATGTTAAAGAATATGTTGAAGTTTTGTTTTTTTTTTCTTGCAATAACTGTGTTTCTTTATAATTTAATTTGATTTTGTGATGTTTTGTTTAATATATCTGTGATTTAAGCTGCAAAATGTTTCTATTTTCTCCTTTAAAAAGCAATGTTCAACTCTCCCCAGACCCCGGTTCAAGTGTCCCTAAGGATGGGGAAAGTTGACTCATATCCCATTTTTCATTCAAATATATATAGGTAACATATTTCAGTACTATTATATCGAAAAAGTAATTATGCATAAGTAAACCTAAATAAATAAGCTACTGTTTATTATTACAATTGAATCACTAAGCCTTATTTATAAGAAAATACGATACTTTAAACAAAAAGCGGTTCAACTCTACCGGACTTCCCCTACCATTCATAAAAATGTACCTTAGAAAAACATTGTAAACTTGTAATAGAAAGCAATGTTATTTTGAACATCAGTTGTTTAGAGGAGTAAATGGGAAATAAACAATAAAGTTCATCAATCTCTTTTATTGATATGAAACGGGGATAAATCGTTAAAATTCATTAAAACATGAACGCTAGTTGTGATAATCTATCTACATTAAAATCTCCGTTGAGGTTAAGAGCTATAGATCTCAATAATTTGTTCCATTATATCCACCCAAAAACTCATTTGGTTTTTTTGACGGATCTTATTTGTTAACGTCAACCGTTCTAGTTTGAGGTACACTTTTAGTATGAAAATGTTTTGGAAGTTATTATTCTTACACTTGATTTATTTGCGCCGCTTATTGACGTGGATTTCCAAGCAGAATACGAGGACGTGACTGAATCTGCGATTTCCATTTAAATGAGAAGGGAAACGTGAATCGGTAAAATTAAATTGACACGAATCCGACAATTGTCAAAAAATGGAAAATATGAGACGCCTTGAGAGCCATTTTTCACTTAGAATCTCGTCTTGAATATCCGTTTCTGGTTTGCACTTTATTGAATAATTAACACTGTTTTGTAATTGAATGAATGTTTGCAAGTTTTCCATTAGCTATCTGCGAGAAGCATTATTATTTAATTGCCTAGAATCCTTGCAGACAGAAATGGAACTTATATCGGGCGGAATGACTAAAGAACGTATTTCAATTTAGAGATTTTTAAATACGTATTACACTTTTGTACTTTTGGAGATTTACTGACGTTCAGAAGGTAACTTCGTCTATTTTTAAGACATTTA
Source organism: Agrilus planipennis (assembly GCF_000699045.2). Taxonomy (NCBI): domain Eukaryota; kingdom Metazoa; phylum Arthropoda; class Insecta; order Coleoptera; family Buprestidae; genus Agrilus; species Agrilus planipennis. The sequence goes on from NW_020438933.1 coordinate 402,420, forward strand.
AGAATGTATAGGAAATACATTACTGAATATCCAAAGAATTTGTCAAAACCACGAAAACTATTTATGAAACACCTTTTATTACTAAGGAGAGGCAAAACCTGAAGCAAGGTGCAGGATAAGCAAATATTTATACTGCGAATGAATGTAATAAAAGTTTTTGCTCCGTATCATACTAACATGTCGATGGATCAATAAAATCATTGTAAAGTAACACCAGGAGCTTATTAAGTAAACTAAGACTATTCAAACAAAGAAGATATTTATTGATAGTTTTAGTAATACGTATTATTCAGTAGGTATGTAATGTTCGAGTGTTCGAATTGTTCGAGTTTAGCGAAAATACTAAATCAAATCAAAAAGTATCGCGAAATTTTGTGTTTTTTCAAAAATTATTTATTCTTGAATATCTATTTTGTCCCCTTCAAGTTATTATACACTTCTACCAATGTTTCTTGCAATCGTCGAAGCACTTCAAAAAACCATTTCTTTGTGATCTTGTTCAGCTCCTCCTTCGATGCCTTCTTTATCTCCTCAATCGTAGCGTAGCATCGTCCTTTCATGGGCCTCTTCAAGTTTCGGGAACAAGAAAAGATCACAGGGGGCTAGATCTGGGAAAACGGTAACTGCGGCATAAACAGTGTGTCATTTTGGCCAAAAATTCGCGCACAAACAACGATGCGTGAGCAAGGGTGCTGTCACGGTGCAAAAGTCAATTATACCGTTGAGTTCCGCCACGTTGAATGTTCAGTTAATTTTTGACAGCTGCTTTGCTTGCATCTGCTTTGAATCGTCTTCGATTTTTGCCTATTCCAAGAAAAGGATCAAAGAATCTGTTTCAAATTTTGTATAAAAATCAAAATTACGTGCGCGGGCGCAATCCGAATGTTGACTGTAGCATATGGTGAAGCTACTTTGAACCGAAGTACCGTTCATCGGTGGTACAAAATGTTCTCAGAGAACCGAGAAGATGTCAACGACAGGCAAAAATATGAAGTGAAGAAAATACGCCAATTGTCGAACCACCGTTAGAGAAGTAGCTAAGGACCTAAACATATCGATTGGTCCCTGCCATTCGATTTTTACCAATGATTTGAGCATGAGTCAGGTCGCCACAAAATTCGTTCCACAATTTCTCAATTGCGACCAAAACCAGTATCGCATTAACATTGCTAAGGAGCTGTTGGACTCTGTCCGCGATGACCCAAATTCGTTCTTGTCACAAGATAGAATGTTCAATAATTAATATTACCTGCAGGTTATGCACAATTTCCGCGAAGAAATCCTCCAGAACTTCCCAAAACTGAACAATACCCATAAAAGGACGATGCCACACTACAATTGAGGAGATAAAAACGGTATCGAAGGAGGAGCTGAACAAGATCACAAACAATGATTTTTTATGTGCTTCGAGGAAATTTGTCGACATAAGTGTGCAATATCTGGTGGGGATTACTTTGAAGGAAATAAAATAGAAATTCATTAATAAATAAATAACTTTTGAAAAAACACAAAATTCGCGCTACCTTTTGAACAGACTTCGTAATTCCAGATGGCACTATGCGCTCCATATCCTGATTTTCTGACAAGTACAAGAATATAAATTTCATTTCTGTTACGTTTGGTTAGAACTTAGCTGAACGAATGTCATAAACATAGAAGCATATTATTGTTAGAACGATGTTTTTGAAAGAGGCTTTTGAAATGTATTTTTTATTACTTGGACTTTTTAGCTTTCGCCCACCTCCTAGAAAACCATTGCAAGTTGGTGTAAGTTTCTAAAACACGCTTTCTAAAGCGATTCCTAAGAAATCATCTCAAGAATTCTTCTCTCTGTGTTTCTATATTGAGGGTAACAAGATAGCGTGGGTATTTAACTGACTTACTACCTCCTTACGTACTTGACTCATTCCCCTCAACTTATCTTTTTTACTAAATCTTATTGCTCCTACACTTTTACAAAATCTTTCATTTTTAATAATTACACTTATTTGCAAGGTGCTCCAATTCCTGGCTCCCAAGCCTTAAGCACGAAACAGGAACCCTAAACAAAATTTTCCCATATATTTACTTATACGGGACACGTGAGTTCTTATTTCTTCTATCAATCTTAATTTTCTGTGCATCCTTTTAATAGTTATAATTATGTAGATGAAACACTCTTCTATGATCTTAAATACATAAATTAAATTTCACTGAAATCGCTTAGTACATTTATATTCAAAATTACTATTAATAATGCGTATATTATTTCTCTCCGATCCGACGGGACTTGAACCTTGACGAAGCTTTGGTACAAACTAGAGTCGGTGGATCGGCTTGCGAGTTTCAATTATTTAGGGAGCCGGACCATATGTTCAAACATAATAGGGGGGTTCTTAAAAACAAACCATACTAAGACAAGTCCCTAAAATAGGGTAGCAACTCGTTCAGTACTCAGGGTGGCAGAGATTACGAGGATCGGTATGGTAATCTGACGCACAATACTGCGATGTGGAAGGCAAAGGGAAACCACTACATTATGATATAGTATAAAGAGCAACAGGCAGTTATAAAGCTGGGACAGCAACGTAGAGATGTAAATATCAGGAGTCAGACAAGGATGCACACTGTCATCGTTACTTTTTAATCTATAGATCGAAGACGCGATCAACATCATTAAAGACAGTACAACTGTAGGGATAGATGTAGAGGGGTTAAACATTAGTATGCTTAGATCTGCAGATGATATAGGAGTATTAGCATCTAACAAGGAGGAGTTAGCGATAGCTTTAAATAAAATGGAAGCGGTTTTAACAAAACAGTATTGTATGAAAATAAATAAAAGTAAATGAATGATTTAAGGTATCTAGAAAGTCAGATAAGTCAGGACGGAAGGAGTAGTAGGGATATAAAGCAGGGGATACCGCAGGGTCGAGTCGCCTTCGATAAAAAGAAGTCACTTCTATACTCGCGGACGATAAATGTAGAAATTCGAGAAAGATAGTTAAAGGTGTATGTTTGGAGCGCGGCGCTGTACGGATGCGAAATATGGATGATGGGCGCGGCGGAAAAGAAAAATGTGGTGTTACCAGCGAATGATAAGGATACCGTGAATAAAGAAGGTTAGAAATGAGAATACAAAGTTTGATACGAATTCTATGATCCATTTTTTGGAATAGGCAGAAATCGAAGACGAGACAAAACACGTGCAAGCAAAGCAGTTGTCAAAAATTAACTGAAGATTCAACATGACCGAACTTGTCGGTATAAGTAAGGTATGAGTACCAATATAACGCCACAAAAAAGTCGAATATCTAATATACGTAACCCGCAGTAATACAAAATTTGCGATGCTTTCTGAACAGACCTCGTACATGCTTGACACTATGATCTTCTTCTTCCATTTCTTCCATCTCCGATGCTGGATGCGGACAGTCCTCATCCACCACCACCTCCTACAGTGCTCGAAAGTTTGATGGGTGTAAAGGTATGCAGGTCTACCCTCAGCCACCCGATTAGTATACGTGAAAGTCTAATACACTGTTTTTGAATAGTTTTAGCGCTATCCTCCGTCAGATTGTTCTCAAATAACTAGTCAACGGTGTTGGAAAAAATCGAGGCCGTTCTGACTCCTAACACTATATTAAGCCATTTTCGTGTATTTCGACCAGTGTCTAAAATAAAAGGTGTTTAGAATTTTCTACAATATTGGAGCTTTCTCAAATCTGGTGTGCGATTGATTTTGCGAATCGACCACCTAGCGATCATATACTCATTTATAATAAATGAGAATATGAGCCTTTCTAAGCTGGTTGTCGTTAGATGGTATCTGAATAAATGTGAAATACATATCGCGCGTTGGAATTATAAAGATTAATTTGAAATGTATACATTTACATCACATAAAGCTACAAAATATCTTCAGCAGTTTCTACGCCAGCTGTGCTAATATATGCGAACTGCAATTTAAAGTTGAAATCATCACTACAGCAGGATATCACTCGAACGTAACAGCGACATTTTTAATTGAAGACTTGTCAACATCTGCAGTCTCGGCTCACAATTTACATAGGTAGAGGATTCAGGAGATAAAGTAAACCGGTAAATATGTATATTTCCAGTTTTAATGATGAGCGAGTTCACTTTTAAATAAAGGTTGTTAAGGATTTCATCTACAGGGAAACCATTACGTTACGTCAACAAAAGTCCTTGATAGATACTAAACGAATGTTGTAGAGATTCTACAGTGAATTGTTAGACATCGAGTATGTAAAGTGCTGATTGGCTGTTGGCAATTGATTTAACATACGAACATTCAACAAGTGAAGAAAATAGTATTGATCAATCGTTGAATCAAAGTTAGAGAAGTTTCTGATGACGTAAACATGTCGATTCGCTCCTGCCATTCGATTTTTACCAATGATTTGGGCATGAGGCGGATCGCCGTGAAATTCGTACCAAAATTGCTCAGTTGGAATCTGCCCGCGACGACCCAAATTTGCTCCAGAGGGTCATCACTGGTGACGAATTATGGGTTTATGGTTATGATGTGAAAACCAAAGCTCAATCATCTCAATGGAAGCTGCCGCACGAGCCAAGACCGAAAAAAGCGTTCCAAGCTAGCTCGAATGTGAAGGTTTTGCTTACAGTTTTCTGTGATTAGGGAGAACGGTTAATAAGGAATATTATCTGCAAGTTATGCGCAATTTGCGCGAAGCAATCCAACAGAAACTCCCGGATTTGTGGAAGAACAAAAATTGGGTTTTGCACCATGATATAGCTCAGGATAGGAAAGAGTGGAGGTACGTGTCCAACCAGTCTTAAGACTAATGACTTTATGATGATGATGATGCACCATGATACCGCCTTTGCTCATACATCGTTGCTTGTGCGCGGTAATTTTTGGCCAGAAACAACACACTAAATAATCCCGCAGCCACCGTATTCCCGAAACTGAAAACGCCCATAAAAGGACGACGCTACGCTACAGTTGAGGAGATAAAGACGGTATCGAAGAGGAAGTGAACAAGATCAGAGAAAATGATTTTTTAAAATGCTGCAAGGGTTGAAAAGAAAACGTTAGTACAACTGTATAAAATCTGGCGACTATTTCTTTGAAGGGGACAAAATAGATATTTATAAATAAATAATTTTCGAAAAAACACAAAATGCGCCATACTTTTGAACAGACCTCGTATGTTAAGGTTATTCTAAAAAATTCATAGTCGAAAAAACGGTTTTAGATTAAAAAGTTAAATAAGACAGTTGTGGGTATTAAAAAGATTATCGATAATTTTTTTTCTATTGATCAGTGCATTATTTTTCGAAATACATTGTATTTTCCGCAACCAGCATCTGAATCAAAGGTACTTCCACACTGTTCATCGCTCACAGATATTAAGTAACCTATGTTATCCTAGCGCGGATTTTGTCCTGTTTGGCGACTTTAACTTACCATGCGTTACCTGGTCAAATGGCGATCAAGCGACAATAAAACCTCAGCTATGACATGCATATCTCAAACCTTCTCGCCGATACATTTCGTCTATTGAATCTGTACCAAGTTAATCATATCCGCAAACAAAATGATGTTATGCTGGATCTGATACTGACTGACTTAACCGACTTCGTATGTGACCGTGCCATCGACGACTTCATTCCAATCTATTCGCATCACCACATTAAGCATGATAAATCAAATGATAATTTAACTTTTCGAGAAAATGTATATGATTTTAAGTAAGCTGATTTTTTGTGTCTTTCGAAGCTATTATTTGACAGCATGGTCGGTTACCGAATGCCATTTCATATGACGAGTGCAACATAATAGTAAATGCTTTTGCAGAGCATTTTAAGACCTTTTATAGACCTTTTGATCGTATCGATATTCAGTTAAGCGATCAATCGCCGCTATGTCTTAACAGTATCAAGATTTTTAGTTCTGATATCTGCCACAAAATTTCAAATATCGATGTTAACAAGAGAGTTAGTCCTGACGGAATCCCCGCTTAGGTTACTAAACAGTGTAAATAATACTTTGCTTATTTTTTCAAAATTTTGTTCGACAAATCGCTTACGGCAGGCCGTTTACCTGACAATGGTAAATCGGCCTATATTATCCCGATTTTCAAAAAAGGTGACAAATGTCTATACTGAATTCTATATTGTAATTCTCGTGTTTTAACATGGCAGAGAAGCAACTCTGAGTGTCTCTAGATCCTCTCACTCTCTCTCCACTGTGTCATAATTATGACTTACAAATTCAGTATAAATATGGTTAATGCAGATCATTGTTTATTAAGAACCGCACACTGCTGGTAAGAAATGGTATTTATTACATTATTTTGAGTGGCTACTGTCGGCTATTACTGTTTTTTTCCAGCCTCTATCGACCGACCTGCTTTTATTGCTTTTGTGTCACCATAAAAGGCGTTTATTGTACTTTTGTTGCCTGCGACTTGGTCCGCACGGAATTCGATTATATCGCAAATGTATTTAAACGCACTAAATAATATTGAAAGATAGGTTTAGGGTAGTTAAAATTTGTGGTTTTATATATTTTCGGATGAGAAGTCTGAAAACAGTATATAGGGGAGAGGTGGCATGAAAGGGACATTTTTGTTTCGAGGATCCTAGTACATAAATAAAATAAAAAATTAAACATTTACGAACAAAATTAGGAAGCTCAATTATGTCAGTATCGAAATAGGACAAAACAACAAACCATTCTTTATTCTTAGTTGTATATTTTTTCAACTTAAAAAAAATGTGTTTTCTCCCTTTCATTAATAGAGTGTATTGAAAGGGACACGATGGTTTATGAAAGGGACAATACCCAATAACAAGGAAAATCAGCTTGTACTTTGCGATACACGTACTGATTATTAATCAATAGGTACGTGTACGTATGCTGCAAGACATTTTTCAAAAAAATTAGAAATTAATAATTTACTTTTTGATTGTTAATTTTGATGTTGCTCGATTCCTTTACTGCTAAATTGTCTTTGATAATTCGCCTTACTTGCGTTAAACTTTCTTTATTGTCTCGGAGTGTTTCTTTCTTTAATATATCTATCACATTTTATTATTATTAGTAATTATCTTTTTCTGGGGTTTCAGTTATAATTGCAGTTTTGACTTTGCGTTTCTTTTCTCCTATTTTTCGAGCTGTAGCTGTAGGGTACGGCCTAATCTGCTCTGGAGTTAGCGTAAGGTGTGGTGGATTTAAAACGCAAAATGCGTCAATTCACTATTGGAAGATTCAGGCTGTGGTTCATTTGATATAGAATTTTTAATCTGTTGCGTACTAGGATTAATAGATTCAGTATGTAGTTCTATAGCATTAGTAGGTCTGGGTTGCGTTTCTTCGACATTTGTAATAAATTCATTTTGAGTGAAATTATCTATAAGATCCTCTTTATCTGCACTTACTTTATTAAAAACTAGTGACCCGCCCCAGCTTCGCACGGATGCAATGCTGATACTAAATATATTTTTATTTTGTTTAGATTATTATCGAAAAGGGGAAATCTTCAAGAGATACTCCCTGAACATACTAAACATACTACAGAATGTCTTTATATACAACATTCACAGTGTTTTTGTCATTAGACAATACAAACCGGCCTCCCGGCCGGTACCGCCGCAACCGCTATGTCCCTGCATTTTAAATCNTATCCGCAAACAAAATGATGTTATGCTGGATCTGATACTGACTGACTTAACCGACTTCGTATGTGACCGTGCCATCGACGACTTCATTCCAATCTATTCGCATCACCACATTAAGCATGATAAATCAAATGATAATTTAACTTTTCGAGAAAATGTATATGATTTTAAGTAAGCTGATTTTTTGTGTCTTTCGAAGCTATTATTTGACAGCATGGTCGGTTACCGAATGCCATTTCATATGACGAGTGCAACATAATAGTAAATGCTTTTGCAGAGCATTTTAAGACCTTTTATAGACCTTTTGATCGTATCGATATTCAGTTAAGCGATCAATCGCCGCTATGTCTTAACAGTATCAAGATTTTTAGTTCTGATATCTGCCACAAAATTTCAAATATCGATGTTAACAAGAGAGTTAGTCCTGACGGAATCCCCGCTTAGGTTACTAAACAGTGTAAATAATACTTTGCTTATTTTTTCAAAATTTTGTTCGACAAATCGCTTACGGCAGGCCGTTTACCTGACAATGGTAAATCGGCCTATATTATCCCGATTTTCAAAAAAGGTGACAAATGTCTATACTGAATTCTATATTGTAATTCTCGTGTTTTAACATGGCAGAGAAGCAACTCTGAGTGTCTCTAGATCCTCTCACTCTCTCTCCACTGTGTCATAATTATGACTTACAAATTCAGTATAAATATGGTTAATGCAGATCATTGTTTATTAAGAACCGCACACTGCTGGTAAGAAATGGTATTTATTACATTATTTTGAGTGGCTACTGTCGGCTATTACTGTTTTTTTCCAGCCTCTATCGACCGACCTGCTTTTATTGCTTTTGTGTCACCATAAAAGGCGTTTATTGTACTTTTGTTGCCTGCGACTTGGTCCGCACGGAATTCGATTATATCGCAAATGTATTTAAACGCACTAAATAATATTGAAAGATAGGTTTAGGGTAGTTAAAATTTGTGGTTTTATATATTTTCGGATGAGAAGTCTGAAAACAGTATATAGGGGAGAGGTGGCATGAAAGGGACATTTTTGTTTCGAGGATCCTAGTACATAAATAAAATAAAAAATTAAACATTTACGAACAAAATTAGGAAGCTCAATTATGTCAGTATCGAAATAGGACAAAACAACAAACCATTCTTTATTCTTAGTTGTATATTTTTTCAACTTAAAAAAAATGTGTTTTCTCCCTTTCATTAATAGAGTGTATTGAAAGGGACACGATGGTTTATGAAAGGGACAATACCCAATAACAAGGAAAATCAGCTTGTAATTTGCGATACACGTACTGATTATTAATCAATAGGTACGTGTACGTATACTGCAAGACATTTTTCAAAAAAATTAGAAATTAATAATTTACTTTTTGATTGTTAATTTTGATGTTGTTCAATTCCTTTACTGCTAAATTGTCTTTGATAATTCGCCTTACTTGCGTTAAACTTTCTTTATTGTCTCAGAGTGTTTCTTTCTTTAATATATCTATCACATTTTCTAAAAGTAATTATCTTTTTCTGGGGTTTCAGTTATAATTGCAGTTTTGACTTTGCGTTTCTTTTCTCCTATTTTTAGAGCTGTAGCTTTAGGGTACGGCCTAATCTGCTCTGGAGTTAGCTTAAGGTCACTTCACTGTTGGAAGATCCAAGCTGTGGTTCGTTTGATATAGAGGGTTCAATCTGTTGCTTACTAGGATTAATAGATTCAGTATGTACTTGTATAGCATTGGAAGGTCTGGGTTGCGTTTCCTCGACATTTGCAATAAATTCATTTTGAGTAAAATTATCTATATCTGCACTTACTTTATTAAAAAATTCGTTAGAACCAGGGATGTTTTGAGGTGATTGTGGGCGATTTGTGGTGAAAGAGACGTCATTAACTTAGAAAATATTGCCAACCACGAAAGGGACAGTTATGAAGGGGACGTCCCTTTCATAACCGTTTGTTGTGTCCCTTTCATGACTATTACACAAAATTTAAAAATCTGACCTATACAGTTATCATTTCAACTAAAACGTATCTTACCTATTGTTTATTTCTAATTGAATAATTAACTTATTACGGACAATTGCAGGCAGTTCAATTAACTATTTGGTACACACCACAAAAAGTTTGGAAATTATTAAAAGAAATTTACTTTTGAGCATGAAAAAATTCACAAGCACAATACTCGCGTCTGTGAAAAGACAGGACCGTGAATTTTGG
>NW_020438933.1:412550-422370 GCF_000699045.2 Agrilus planipennis
TTATACATATAAACCTTCCTCTTGAATCACTCTATCTTTTAAAAAAAACCGCATCAAAATCCGTTGCGTAGTTTTAACGATTTAAGCATACATAGGGACAGACAGCGGGAAAGCGACTTTGACTGTGGGCGATTTGTGGTGAAATAGACATCATTAACTTAGAAAATATTGCCAACCACGAAAGGGCAGTTATGAAGGGGACGTCCCTTTCATAACCGTTTGTTGTATCCCTTGAAAATTTGAAAATCTAACCTCTACAGTTATCATTTCATCTAAAACGTATCTTACCTATTATTTATTTCTAATTGAATAAATAACTTATTACGGACAATTGCAGGCAGTTCAATTGACTATTTGGTACACACTACAAAAAATGGAAATTATTAAAAGAAATTTACTTTTGAGCATGAAAAAATTCACAAGCAAAATACTCGCGTCTGTGAAAAGACAGGACCGTGAATTTTGGTGCAAATTAGTGTGAATCGACGTTATCACACAACAAAAGTATTTCTACCCCTAGAAAATTTGTTATTTGCCCGTAACTTGAGTTGTCCCTTTCATGCCACCTCTCCTCTACATTCTTTTTAAAAAGAATTTTCGATTTCGACAACAGTGCCATCTATTAGATCTAAAACTATCCTATCTTTCAAGCTGGAACAATCATACACACCCCCTAAATTTCATTGAAGTCAGTAGAGTGGTTTCGTAGCGTGTACGATATAAGTGATTTTAATGTATCAAGATAATTATGATTCTGTTTTTATAGCCATTTAGATAAAGTAACGAATCCGCACTTGTACAAATGCGATTAATGAAAATTGTATTCTATGTATGACAAATAAAACATGAATGTGGTGCAAAATACTGTTCATACAGTTTGTTTAGGTATAATTTAATTAAACGAGACGTCAACTCAGAGTAAATACAGTCAACTCTAATTTGAGAATGATTTTAATTTACATATTCATTTTGCACGTTTGTGACCATGTTACTCTACTACAAACGAATATTTTGTCAGTGCTGATACATAAGATATAACCGTAGTAGGTACACAGAAATCAAGAATTACCGTAATAATTGATTTCTCTTGTTCATGATGTATAAGAATTAGAGTTGCTATACTTTGAATATTCCCACTATAATACAACCCAAACTTTTCGTGCATAGCACTTCACACAACACAACTTCTTTTCTCTGCATATTTTGGCCTAAACCTATGGGAATATACGTCACCCAAGCTGGTCTCATTATAACCTATCGTAAGCCCAATATGCATAGAACTTTCCAAATTTTACTTAGGGTTAGGTAATTTAAACTTATAATTCCGTTGGCAGCAGTTTGGACACAGTCACTACCACCTTTTATTTATGATTGATAATTTTAAATTAAAAATTCTGATTAAAAGACAACATCGTGACTATCGAATGTAGATAATTTTATAATTTTGTCAGAACGATGAATACATCAAACATTATTGTGATTATATATCAATTATCATAAAGTCGTCAATCCTAGAATTGGTTGGTCGAACACCTCCACTCTTTTCTACCCTAAGCTAAGTTTCGCATTTCCCTAAAACTAGAACAGCCCATATCTTTAACTAATTGCGAACAGTAACCTAATCCAGATCTACCTCTACCCCTCCTAACTCCCGTTTCTGCCTCTAATATGTCTCTGACTAGATCTTCGTGCCTGAGAAGGTGTCCAGCTAACCTATATCGCATATTTCTTATTGACTTCAATAGAGTCCTTTGTTCTCCTGTTCTTTCTAATACCTCTTTATTTCTAATCTTCTCCATCCAGGGTATCCTCATCATTCGCCTGTAACATCACATTTCGAACTCTTGTAATATTTTCTTTTCCGCCGCGCCCACCATCCATGTTTCGGACTCATACAATTCCGCGCTTTAAACATACATCTTCAGCAACCTTTTTGAATTTCTAAATAAACCGTTCGCGAGCATAGAAGTGACTTCTTTTTATTGTGTCTATCCTTTCTATTCCTTCCGTCCTAACTTATCTGTCTTCCTAGATACCTAAAATCGACCACTTGTTCTAATTTTTCGTCTCCTATCTTTATATTTGCCGTTTCCCTACTTTTTCTCCCCTCGGGTACTAGTATTTTTGTTTTACTTTTATTTATTTTCATACAGTACTGTTTTTTAAATACCGCTTCCATTTTATTCAAAGCTATCTCTAACTCCTCCTTTCTAGATGCTAATACTGCTATATTATCCGCAAATATAAACATACTAATCTTTTGCCCCTGTATATCTATCCCTACGGTCTTTAATGATGTTGATTGCGTCTTCGATGTATAGATTAAGAAGTAGCGGTGACAGTGTGCATCCCTGTCCGACTCCCTAATATTTACTTCTCTACGTTGCAGCCCCAGCTCTATAACTGCCTGTTGCTCTTTATACAAACTAAATATCACTCTTATATCTTTGTAACTCATACCTACATTTTTAAGTATATTTAACATCTTGTCCCATTTAGCATTGTTAATAGCTTTGTCTAAATCTACAAATCCTATGCACGCACTCTTTCTTGTTTCTATCGTTTTCTCTATTGTTACCCGTAAAGCAAGAATGGCCTCGTTCCTCTATTTCTTCTAAACCCGAATTGATCTTCCTTTAATAATTCTTCCGCCCTTTTTTCCATCCTCTGTAAAATTCTAGTTAAGATTTTTGACGCATGAGAAGTTAAGGTAATTGTTCTAAATGTCTCGCACCTATCCGCGTCCCTGCTTTTAGGTAATGTTACTATTACGTTCCGTTCATAATCCTCTGGGACTTTCCCCGTCTCGTAAATGTGACTAACTAGGTTAAACATACGATCTCTAACCTCTTGTTCTGCATGTTTTAGAATTTTCCCCTGTATCCCATCTACACCTGGCGCCTTATTATTCTTTAAGTTCTTTAATTGTACATCGAAGCATTCTCTCATTATGGGGTAACCTAGCTCATACCTTCCCTCTTTTTTAGAATTTAATGATCATATAACATTAATATTTTTAATCCAAAAAAACTGTAGAGAGAATTCTCATTGACTGCTTCACAGAAGAAAAATTTCTACAAGTCTTTATTATTTGTTTCGATTGTTTCTTTTTCTCTGGCAGATATTGATTCATTAATGTCATGTGGTGATAGATTAATGTGTTATCGGTAGTTGAAAGCAGACTCAGATGTCCATCAGAATTACGTTAAAAACACTTAAAGATGTTTGGGAGGTACAATCGGAGACAAGAGTATATAAAATTAGAAATTCGTGATTAATTAGGTTTTGCAGCATATCATGAGGTAAATAAATACTATCTATACTAAAAAAAGAAGTATACGGTTTGAGAGAAAATTTGGAAATTGACCAAAAACTTTGAATAAAATAAGAAATAACGAATAATATGGAAAATTTTTAACTGACTTTTGGCAGTGAATATGCCTTGATTTCAACTTCGAAACAAAAAAATATTTAGTTTCAATCTTTATTAATAATGAGCGTAAAACTTTTTAATATGTTTAAATAATAATTAAAACTTTAAAATTGCATTTATTTCAGACAATTATAAATATTATCATTATATTATCAAGTAAAAACGAGATTTTCAGCTAATTTTTCATTTTTTCCTCGATAACCATTTAGTGAATTTGAATAACCTTACGCTAAAGTGATTCTCCAGAGTTCAAGTTACTTATTATAAAAGTTTGAAATTTCTGGTAGCTTTTTTTCTGTTAATAAAAATAAATTTAATCTGTTTGGTCAACGAATCTCCATAAAATGACGTGTAAAATTGCAATTTTTTAAAATTTCAATAACTTTTTAACGGTTTAGTGAACCGATTTGTAATTTTTACAGGAGTTGTAGAATTGAATGAGGAACGTTCTTCCAAATTTTTATTTGTCTCGTAGCATTTTGTCATACCTCCCAAACATCCTTAGGCGAAATTTTGATCTTTTGTTTTATTGACCGAGAAAATGTGGAAGTCAACTCTTTTCTTATGAAACTTTTCATGCAAAATAGGTCTAATACTTTCTGTCTTTCGTATGTCACTTATTTCAAACATTTGAGCTCTACTATTCTGCACATTAGCAACAATATTTCCTCAGAAAAGTATCATGGCTAATACATATTTCAGTTGAAGGAAGATATTCTGAGAAGCGTGTGTCTAAATTTGTTTTATTTTAATAGGCGTTTTTGTACGTGAATAGTTCTTATTAATCAATATGCAAATCTTGAATATTATTTTTTAATTGCGTGCTTTGTGTTAGGGAAAAGTAGCCTATTTCGCACTCTCCCTTAAATTGCACCTCTCTAATTTTCTTATTTTAGAACACCTGCTACCATCTACTGATTAAAAACAAAAGTGCGCTCCTCTCAGAAGTTCACATGTAATTCAGTTAATTTGAATTTAAAACGGCGCTGTAACGTATGTTGTTTTGTTTTAGCGCACACTGATGCAATATTTAAATGATAAGCTTTTTACATTACATTTTACATATTGTTAAAACTTTGACAACTTATATTGAAAAAAGACAGTGTAAAAATTATTTCTACTACAAAATTAATTAACAAAACATTCAAATAAACTTGTTATAACGTAATATGTCTTAACTCGTCCAAGCTGGCAAATCGGACCACTCTGTGGATCGTAATTCATACCGGTACGATTTTGGAATTTCGTTTTAGTTATCCCTTTTTCGTGTTTTTTAGAATTACAATAAAGTGAACACATGTTGAATTAGAATTTCAAAGAATTTAATTACATTAGAACTTCTAGAACTTCTAAAACGAATAACCTTAAATAATAAAATATGAAGGTTGTGAACGTAAGTATGTTGGGTAAACAAAACGGCTTATCTTGTAGGATATACAGATGACAGGATATAAAGAACACATTGCTTATTTTAGATTAACTCGTATCTTTAAAACAAACCGCTGTATAGGCCCTAATTGTAAAAGTTTTAAAATAACCAAAGAAATTACTTGCAAATCAGAACTCGACGCTTAGGAAAGTCTACGTATTCAAAGAATATAAATTATTTCATCAGGAATTCAGATTTTAGACTTAAATCTGTCTTGTCCCAGCTATTGCAAAAGGTTTAGTTGATAATTAATTCTTAATTAATCATAAGCTATAGTCCCTGTTTGTTTTGTGTTGCATGCGTAGTTGATTTTGCCCCCTAGGCCTTCATAGCTACGGTTATTGAACACATGTGCAATATGCATATTGAATGTTCAGTTTGGGTATTAAGAATTATTATTAATAATACCAAAGCATTAATCTATACATCAGAAACGCGATCAACATAATTAAAGACAGTACAACTGCAGGGATAGATATACAGGGGCAAAAGATTAATATGCTTAGATTTGCAGATGATATAGCAATATTAGCATCTAGCAACGAGGAGTTACAGATAGCTTTAAATAAAATGGAAGCAGTACTGACAAAACAGCATTGTATGAAAATAAATAAAAATAAAACAAAAATACTGGTATACAAGGGAGGGAAAAGTAGGGAAAGTGTGAATATGAAGACAGAAGGCGGAAAATTAGAAAAAGTTGCCGATTTTATGTATCTAGGAAGTCAGATAAGTCAGGACGGAAGAAGTAGTAGGAATAAAAAGCAGAGGATAGCGTAGGGTCGAGTCGCCTTCAATAAAAAAAAGTCACTTTTATACTCGCAAATGGTTAATTTAGAAATTCGAAAAAGGTTGTCAAAGGTGTATGTGTGGAGCACGGCGCTGTACGGGTGCGAAACGTGGACAGTACGCGCGGCGGAAAAGAAAAGGTTAGAAGCGTTCGATATGTGGTGTTACAGGCGAATGATGAGGATAGCGTGGATAGAGAAGGTTAGAAATGAAGAGGTATTAGAAAGAGTAGGAGAACAAAGGACTCTATGGAAGTCAATAAGAAATAGGCGAGATAGGTTGGTAGCACACCTTCTCAGGCATGAAGGTCTAGTCAGAGACATATTAGTGGCAGAAACGAAACGGGTAGAGGTAGACCAAGATTACTGTTCGCAAATAGTTAAGGATATGGATATTTTTAGTTTTAGGGAAATGCAAAGATAAGCGTAGAATAGGAAAGAGTGTAGGTGTGTGTCCAACCAGCCTTAGGGCTGACGACCTTATGATGATGACCAAAGCAGTCTCGTTTTGGTAATGTCCACAGTAGAAAGTGACGAAGTACTTGTCCGCCGTGATCAGGTTATGTGGTAATTACAGTGAACCTTTTTTCAATTTATTTATTTATATGTAAACTTTACCTGGTTATTCTTTGAATATCTGTTACTTTTCAAACCTGTTTTTCTTTTATTTTTTACATTGATCTATTTTTTTCGAATAAAAATATTTTTGACATATTACGACTATTTAACTTTTAAGAGACAGGGCGGTACGATTTAGGAGCCAGGTTTCCTTAATTGTATCAAATGTAATGCTTCTGAATTTTAACAATTACACATAAAATTCTGAATTGGTATCTACGTTCTACAGTTTGCGTGATAAAAGATACAGTGTGACCCATAAGTCCTTGGTCATCTAAATAATTAATAAATAAAAAATTAATAACAATAAGAAAAATATTTAAATTTGATGTTGTTTTTTATAAAATGGGAATAGTTTTTTGAAAATTACATCATCCAAATGTAACTTGTTACGATGAAAGCACTCCTAAGCGACGCCTAAAATTATCGATGACTGCGCGGTAAGTCAATTCAGTGATGTTATATTTTCTTTTAGGGCATTAATTGACCTTAACACTTAACTTTTGACATAACCTCATCCTGCTGAAACCAGGTTCGCATATTGTAGTCTGAAAATACTGCAACCGTGGCGTAAAAAAAGTCCTCCATCATCGCCACAAATCGCTCTGAAGTAACAGTAACCGCGCGACCTCTACCGTCCTCAAAAAATAATGGTCTATGATGTTATGCGTTAACATAGCAGTCCAAACTGTCACTTTAGGGCCGTGCAAAGGCTTCCAATGTTTACTATTTGGATTTTATGAGCTCTAGTAGCGGCAATTTTGTTTACTTACATGACCATTAATATGGAAGTGAGCTTCATCAGAGAGTAACACGTTATTGAACGAAGAAAAGCGGCCAAACATTTCATTTGCGAATTTCCCCTTATATGAAAGTTTCGAAATATCACAAGGACTTAAATATTACTTAATTTGAAAGAAATACTAAATAAAGTATCAAAAGTGGTACGAATTATTTTACCTTCCCCAACATTGAAATAATATAAGTTAGGGCTGCCATCCGTCCGGGATTCCCCGGATTTGTCCAAGTTTGAAGGGCGTCCGGGGGCCGTCCGGCAGGAGTTTTTAAAAAGTGTCAGGGTGTAACGCGGACAATAAAAAAAATTGATCTCTTTAAAATTAAAAGTTTTAGCAGTTACTTAAGTACTTTTAATTTACAAATATTATGGGGATTTGGCTACCTAACTAGATGACTGAAAATATCATTGGCGTGGTTTATTTTAAAATTATAAAGTATTATAGTTAGTTAGTTATTAGTAGTATCATATAATAATTTGATTAACGCCAAAAAGACGTTTCTAATTATTTTTGTTACCATATTACCTCAGAAAGTGTTAATTATATTAAAAATGTGTATTATTTGTTGCGGTTACAAACGTACTTAAGTTATTGATGTTAAAATGAAATGAAAAATTACACGATTGCATTCATATAATACACAAGTGTCATTAATCACTTGATGGATTTTGAAATTTACGTCAATGTATTATACAGGGTGTTCCAAGCAAACGCGTTTCCTCAATAACTCCTTTATAGTTGAAGATATCAAAAAAGCTTCTTACAAAAGTGTCACCATATAAGTATCTTCATATCCTAAAATTATTTTCGATTATACAGAGTGTCTCATTTTAGCTGGAGGCAACATAACTTCGTTTTTTCAAATGGAATGCCTCATTTATTATTGCATTTTTGAATTCCTCGTTAAATTTGACTACCACTTTGTTAACCATATATTATATCTAAAATGCATCAATTTCCATAAAATTCGCACTAAATCAATAAATAGGCTGTTCAGTGCTCTTTAAATATCTCCGAAACGAAAATTTTCACACTTATCTTGTGGAAGAAATGACGTACTATTTCTACTATTAACGCAAACATATTCTTCTTCTTCTTCAAATTCAATGAAATCTACCACTTCCAAAATTAATTGTTTCGAACTGGCATAACTATTTCTTTTTAATGAAATGTTATATTTTTTGTCAGCTCGTCATGTGCAAAATTCTATTTCCTTTTGTCCAATATGAGAATGTTACTATCTACGACTAATAATTCTTGAGAAAATTAAACTTTTTTACCAATTTATATCAGAATTTCAAGTATGCCTTGGTCAGCGATTCGCTTTTATCCACCTGTGTTTCCTACAAACGTCAATTCCTTGTGCTTGATAAGGTGCTAAGTAACGTTTCGTTTTATACATTGTTAATTTCTGGACTGCCTACCTATGGTTTTGAGTAAACTTAAAACGTCAGATATAACTATTCATTTCCTTCCATCCTTATATTGGACGAAATGAAATAAAATTTTGCACATGACGAGCTGACAAAAAATATAGCATTCGATTAAAAAGAATTGTTATGCCAGTTTGAAACAATTTATTTTGGAAGTGGTAGATTTCATTGAATTTGAAAAGAAGGCGTTTGGGTTAATAGTGGAAATAGTAGGCAATTTCTTCCAGAAGCTGTGTAAAAATAGCACATTTCTGTGTGCTTTCGTTTCGGAGATATTCAAAATGGCGCAAAATACTGCAACCGCCTATTTATTGATTTATTGGAAATTTTATGAAAATTCATTCAAAAATATGACCGGTATTTAAAAAAAAAACTGCCGTTGCAAATCGTAAATTTCTTGCGGCTATAAACTGCTAATAATAACTAAAATCTGTGAATAAATTTGTCCCAACGCAGTAACCCAATCTGTCGTAATGTTAATACAACAAATTCGTAATCTAATAATTTCTGTCCCTTTCGACTCAACTAATGGAAATTTGGTAATGAGTCGGCGACCACATTTGTCGATCCATGTGGTGTTCAGTGCTGTAGTTATATTGATATTCGGATAGACAGATAAACAGTCTGCTCATTCGTAGGTTAAGATCGTGTTTATCTTCTAAAAGTTTTGGACTTCTGGAATACGTTTGATGATAACAAATGACATGCCTAACAAGACTCGAAATCTTTCGACGGAACAAATGATAGCCGAGGCCTCTAATTTATATGAATGGTATTTACTTTCATCCACCGTTGTTTTCTTACTGAAGAAACTAACAGGGTTTATTTTATTTCTTTTTGTTCTTTGTGTAAAACCTCACAAAACCCTATTTTATTGGCGCCCGTGTAAACTTCTGTTTTAGCTTTTGAATTATAAATACACTAGCTGACCCGGCCACGCGTTGCTGTGGCTAACGTTTTTGTCATATTACATTGTTGTAAACTATTTAAGGGGAACGGTAGGAGAACATCAGACATGGGCACCACCATGCTTTTTAACATAGATGCCATTTGTAAAAAAACATGGCGACCTTCATGACTGATTTTCTACTACCGTTACCCCTTATTACAATGAAATTATTATTAACGAACGAAGACGGAAACGTTAAAGCTGGTATAAAAATTTACTGGTTTGGGATTTGAAGGGGAAGGACTTTGAACACAATTGATCAAAATTTTCGTACAGTTGATGTAAAGCAAAAAACAATACAAAAGAATTAAATTTAAAATTTATTATTATTTTTAATCAAGTTTGTAACAAATGAGTATATTACAAAGTTTTT
>NW_020438933.1:427124-429597 GCF_000699045.2 Agrilus planipennis
CGGCCGGGAGGCCGGTTTGTATTGTCTAATGACAAAAAAACTGTGAATGTTGTATATAAAGACATTCTGTAGTATATTTAGTATGTTCAGGGGGTGTCTTTTGAAGATTTCCCCTTTTCGATAATAATCTAAACAAAACAAAAATATACATATTTAGTATCAGCATTGCACCCGTGCGAAGCGTTTCTAATTATTTTTGTTACCATATTACCTCAGAAAGTGTTAATTATATTAAAAATGTGTATTATTTGTTGCGGTTACAAACGTACTTAAGTTATTGATGTTAAAATGAAATGAAAAATTACACGCTTGCATTCATATAATACACAAGTGTCATTAATCACTTGATGGATTTTGAAATTTACGTCAATGTATTATACAGGGTGTTCCAAGCAAACGCGTTTCCTCAATAACTCCTTTATAGTTGAAGATATCAAAAAAGCTTCTTACAAAAGTGGTACCATATAGTATCTTCATATCCTAAAATTATTTTCGATTATACAGAGTGTCCCATTTTAGCTGGAGGCAACATAATTTCATTTTTTCAAATGGAATGCCCCATTTATTATTGCATTTTTGATTCCTCGTTAAATTGAAGTACCACTTTGTTAACCATATATTATATCTAAAATGCATCAATGTTCATAAAATTCGCACTATATCGATGAAGTGCTCTGCGCCATTTTAAATATCTCCGAAACGAAAACACACAGAGGTGTGTTATTTTCACACGTATCTTGTGGAAGAAATGACGTACTATTTCCACTATTAACGCAAACATGTTCTTCTTTATATTCAAATTCATTGAAATCTATCACTTCCAAAATTAATTGTTTCGAACTAGTATAACTATTTCTTTTTAATGGAATGTTATATTTTTTGTCAGCTCATCATGTGCAAAATTCTATTTCCTTTTGTCCAATATGAGAATGTTACTATCTACGACTAATAATTCTTGAGAAAATTAAACTTTTTTACCAATTTATATCAGAATTTCAAGTATGCCTTGGTCAGCGATTCGCTTTTATCCACCTG
Source organism: Agrilus planipennis (assembly GCF_000699045.2). NCBI lineage: Eukaryota > Metazoa > Arthropoda > Insecta > Coleoptera > Buprestidae > Agrilus > Agrilus planipennis. The sequence continues at coordinate 428,160 of NW_020438933.1, forward strand.
TGTTTCCTACAAACGTCAATTCCTTGTGCTTGATAAGGTGCTAAGTAACGTTTCGTTTTATACATTGTTAATTTCTGGACTGCCTACCTATGGTTTTGAGTAAACTTAAAACGTCAGATATAACTATTCATTTCCTTCCATCCTTATATTGGACGAAATGAAATAAAATTTTGCACATGACGAGCTGACAAAAAATATAGCATTCGATTAAAAAGAATTGTTATGCCAGTTTGAAACAATTTATTTTGGAAGTGGTAGATTTCATTGAATTTGAAAAGAAGGCGTTTGGGTTAATAGTGGAAATAGTAGGCAATTTCTTCCAGAAGCTGTGTAAAAATAGCACATTTCTGTGTGCTTTCGTTTCGGAGATATTCAAAATGGCGCAAAATACTGCAACCGCCTATTTATTGATTTATTGGAAATTTTATGAAAATTCATTCTACACCCGCGACAATCGTGCCGCAAGAAAAATATGAACAGTATTTAAAAAAAAAGTTGCAAATCGTAAATTTCTTGAGGGTATAAATTGCAAATAATAACTAAAATCTCTGAATAAATTTGTCGCAACGCAGTAATCGAATATATTGTAACTTTAATGTAACAAATTCGTAATACAATAATTTCTGTCCCTTTCGACTCAACTAATGGAAATTTGGTAATGAGTCGGCGACCACATTTGTCGATCCATGTGGTGTTCAGTGCTGTAGTTATATTGATATTCGGATAGACAGATAAACAGTCTGCTCATTCGTAGGTTAAGATCGTGTTTATCTTCTAAAAGTTTTGGACTTCTGGAATACGTTTGATGATAACAAATGACATGCCTAACAAGACTCGAAATCTTTCGACGGAACAAATGATAGCCGAGGCCTCTAATTTATATGAATGGTATTTATTTTCATCCACCGTTGTTTTCTTATTGAAGAAACTAACAGGGTGCATTTTATTGCTTTTTGTTCTTTGTGTAAAACCTCACAAAACCCTATTTTATTGGCGCCCGTGTGAACTTCTGTTTTAGCTTTTGAATTATAAATACACTAGCTGACCCGGCTACGGGTTGCTGTGGCTAACGTTTTTGTCATATTACATTGTTGTAAACTATTTAAGGGGAACGGTAGGAGAACATCAGACATGGGCACCACCATGCTTTTTTACATAGATGCCATTTGTAAAAAAACATGGCGACCTTCATGACTGATTTTCTACTACCGTTACCCCTTATTACAATGAAATTATTATTTACGAACGAAGACGGAAACGTTAAAGCTGGTATAAAAATTTACTGGTTTGGGATTTGAAGGGGAAGGACTTTGAACACAATTGATCAAAATTTTCGTACAGTTGATGTAAAGCAAAAAACAATACAAAAGAATTAAATTTAAAATTTATTATTATTTTTAATCAAGTTTGTAACAAATGAGTATATTACAAAGTTTTT
>NW_020438933.1:430985-431600 GCF_000699045.2 Agrilus planipennis
TAAATTAACCGTTCGCGAGCATAGAAGTGACTTCTTTTTATTAAAGGCGACACGACCCTGTGCTATCCTCTGCTTTATATCCCTACTACTCCTTCCATCCTCACTTATCTGACTTCCTAGGTATCTAAAATCAGCCACTTCTTCTAATTTTTCGTCTCCTATCTTTATATTCGCTCTTTCCCTACTTTTTCTTCCCTTGCATATCAGTATTTTAGTTTACTACAAAATAAATTTAACCTATACTTTAGCCTCAGCAACATGTGGTGGTTATGCTTTTAAAATTGTAGCTTATATGAAACGTTTGGAAGTTTGACATAGCGTCATCTATTGAATATTGCGATCATAAGTTGAGATGTAAGCTATCCTATCTTTCAAGTTGGATCAAACTGCAGACGGTGTACAAATTTGATTAAAATCGGTGATAAACAACGTTTGGAAGTTTGACATAGCGCCATCTATTGAATATTGCGATCATAAATTGAGATGTAAGCTATCCTATCTTTCAAGTTGGATCAAACTGCACACGGTGTACAAATTTGATTAAAATCGGTGAAGTAGTTTAGGAGTCCATCGCGGACAAACAACGTGACACGTAATTTATATATATTAAGATTA
>NW_020438933.1:431805-432869 GCF_000699045.2 Agrilus planipennis
TAATATTTATTATTTTGAATTATAAATACTTTTAATTTCAGTTTAATTTAGCACTAATCGGTGCACAATATTTTTGGTTAACCTGTCTTTAGCTAAGACAAATAGGTTCGACGGTTTTCCTACACGTGAACATGTAACATATAGCTGTCAATGAGAAAAACATGAATTTTCCAAATCTAAACCACAAATGGACATTGTTTGGCCTTGAGACTTATTTATAGACATTGGAATACGTGGCAACAGGACCACTTTTCCTTTAAACTTTCCAGTTAAAATTGAAAAAGTAAAATTCACTGTATTTCGTTTCATCATCATCAAAAGGTCATCAGTCCTAAGACTCGTTGGACACGTACCTCCACTCTTTCCTATCCTGAGCTAAACTTCGCATTTCCCTAAAACTAGAACAACCCACATCCTTAACTATTTGCGAACAGTAATCTAATCTAGGTCTACCTCTACCCTTCCTAACTCCTGTTTCTGCCTCTAATATGTCCCTGACTAGACCTTCATGCCTGAGAAAGTGTCCTACTAACCTAACTCGCCTATTTCTTATTGACTTCAATGGAGTCCTCTGTTCTCCTATTCTTTCCAATACCTCTTCATTTCTAACCTTCTTTATCCACGGTATCCTCATCATTCGCTTGTAACACCACATCTCAAAACCTTTTCTTTTCAACTGCTCCCACTGTTCATGTTTCGCACCGGTACAGCATCGCGCTCCAAACATACACCTTTAACAACCTTTTTCGAATTGCTAAATTAACCGTTCGCAAGCATAGAAGTGACTTATTTTTATTGAAGGCGACTCGACCCTGCGCTATCCTCTTCTTTATATCCCTACTACTCCTTCCGTCCTGACTTATCTGACTTCTTGGATACCTTAAATCGGCCACTTCTAATTTTTCGTCTCCTATCTTTATATTCGCTCTTTCCCAACTTTTTCTTCCCTTGCATACCAGTATTTTTGTTTTGCTTTCAATAATTTGTATAACACTGTTTTGTCAATACCGCTTCCATTTTATTTAAAGCTATCTGTAACTCTTCCTTGCTAGATGCTAATACTG
>NW_020438933.1:434351-436350 GCF_000699045.2 Agrilus planipennis
CTTTATTAAGAATTACTGTATGTATATATATATATATATTGCGGTTTCTTAAATCATCAACAGAAATATTCTATTCAAAAGCCATTTCTTTGTTGTGAAAATTTTCCATAGTCATATTACCAATAATATTATTTATTCTTTTTCTGGAATACATCAGGAAAATAAAAAATAGTAACTACAATTTACCGCAGTTTGAAAGTTTCCGTCAATTACAATAACAATAGTGGTTCAACTCACCGTACATAGAGGTGCTATAGTGGGTTGCCTAGAACTTGCTACTAACGAAAAAAATCAGATTCTTTAGATTTCACATTCTGAAATTCTTCTAGAAGTCAGGACTTACATATAGTTGCCGCGAGGTTGGAAGAGGTCAGTTCGAGATCTAGTAAAGAAGCGATAGAAAACGGAAAGGAAAGTGAACAAGCGATAGAAAGCGGAAAGCAGTATGAAGAAGCGATACAGTGTGCAATATAGTAGTGAAAGAGCAATTGTTTGAATAAGTTAATTAACAGTGAGAAAGGTGTTTTATTACGCGATATTTGAGGGTCAGGTTTGAGGTTGAATAGATTTAAGAAGGAGGAGGATTTTAAAGAATTCCAGAGCGTAATATTAGTTAATTTTCCGATTGATTGTGAGTGACCCCAACGAGTCGTATATTTATCATTAGAAAACTCATGAAGCGAGAAGAAAGGTTCTTACTTCATCGAGGAGTTCCATCAAATTTTATGAAAGTTTCCATCGATTACGAGAAGCAAATCATATATCATTAGAAAGCTCTAGCAGAAAGACCAACGAATTCAACGTCCTCGACGACTTTCATCGAATTTTTTGGAAAATTCCATCAACTGTGAGAAACTATAACGAGTCATATATCATTGGTAAGCTATGGAAAAAAGAAATTGGTAAACTATGGAAGAAAGAAGAAGGACTCCCGCGTCGCTAACCAAATTTTATTGAATTCTCTGTTTCTACCGTCTGCTAGAAATCATAGCAGGTCATAATTATTATTGGAAAGCTCTTGAATAAAGAAGAACGAATTTGCAAAAGTAATGGAAGTTTCCACCGATTGTGACTTACCCCAACACACCATAGGTTTCAGGAAAGCCCTGAAGAGAGAAGAACGAATTCGGTGTCATCGAAGAATTTCGTGGAGTCTTTTGGATCGCGAGTAACCCCAGCAAGTCATACTCATTGGGAAGCTCGCAAAGAAAGAAGAAAGATTTTCTCAAAGTTGAAGAACTTCGTAGAACTTTCTAGCAAAAATCGAGATACTTCATGCCTGCTACAACAAGAAATATCGAAGCAAAAGTGGAAGAACAAATAGACGTTTTAATGGTAACGTTAGCAGAAATGAAAGCAGATGTGAAAACTGCACAAGAAAAACGAAACAAAGTTAAGAAGTAGTGAAATAGAACAGCGAAAAACGGACAAGAAGAAATAAGAGCAGTACAAGATGACATGAAAATGGGAAAAGAAGAATTAAAAGCAGTTCAAGTACAAATAAAACAAGAAATGAAGATAGAAATAAAGAACGTACAAGAAACAATAAATATTAACAAGATGATGGAATCAGTTGTTGAAACTCAGGTATTCATTGGAGTATTTCCAGCGCCTTTCCCCCCAAAGAATTTACTAGTTGCATTTTCTTAATTTGACCATGCGCTTGCCTCTGCTGCTTCTGCAAACTGTTTCAGATGAATAGACCACGAAACTGGGATCGCCAGTTCTTGCTATAATGGGTAGTTTTTAGTAGCTTTTCAATTTCTTCCTCTGTTTCCTCCAATTTTGCTTTTAGCTGAATTTCTCTTCTACAGGGTTGTTCGGAAAGTCATTTCGTTTTTTTTTGTGGAAATGAAAGACAGTTTTCGTATAATAAACAAATACTTTAAATTATATATTGACCGTTCTGGTCCAACACCTTTTGCCATCTTTCTGGTAGTAGCATAATTCCACGCTCATAAAATTTTTGGTCTTTGCTGGCAAAAAACTGATCGAGGAG
>NW_020438933.1:439572-442905 GCF_000699045.2 Agrilus planipennis
CTTTATTAAGAATTACTGTATGTATATATATATATATATTGCGGTTTCTTAAATCATCAACAGAAATATTCTATTCAAAAGCCATTTCTTTGTTGTGAAAATTTTCCATAGTCATATTACCTATAATATTATTTACCTATGTCTTCCTTTTCTGGTATACATCAGGAAAACAAAAAATAGTAACTACGATTTACCGCAGTCTAAAATAGTTATCGTCAATTACAATAACAACAGTGGTTAAATATTGTTACGTTTAGGTAACTCACCATATATAGAAAACCTGTAGTGGGTTACCTAGATCTTGCTACTAACGAAAAAAATCAGATTCTTTAGATTTCACATTCTGAAATTCTTCTAGAAGTCAGGACTTACATATAGTTGCCGCGAGGTTGGAAGAGGTCAGTTCGAGATCTAGTAAAGAAGCGATAGAAAACGGAAAGGAAAGTGAAGAAGCGATAGAAAGCGGAAAGGAGTATGAAGAAGCGATACAGTGTGCAATATAGTAGTGAAAGAGCAATTGTTTGAATAAGTTAATTAACAGTGAGAAAGGTGTTTTATTACGCGATATTTGAGGGTCAGGTTTGAGGTTGAATAGATTTAAGAAGAAGGAGGAGGATTTTAAAGAATTCCAGAGCGTAATATTAGTTAATTTTCCGATTGATTGTGAGTGACCCCAACGAGTCGTATATTTATCATTAGGAAACTCATGAAGCGAGAAGAAAGGTTCTTACTTCATCGAGGAGTTCCATCAAATTTTATGAAAGTTTCCATCGATTACGAGAAGCAAATCATATATCATTAGAAAGCTCTAGCAGAAAGACCAACGAATTCAACGTCCTCGACGACTTTCATCGAATTTTTTGGAAAATTCCATCAACTGTGAGAAACTATAACGAGTCATATATCATTGGTAAGCTATGGAAAAAAGAAATTGGTAAACTATGGAAGAAAGAAGAAGGACTCCCGCGTCGCTAACCAAATTTTATTGAATTCTCTGTTTCTACCGTCTGCTAGAAATCATAGCAGGTCATAATTATTATTGGAAAGCTCTTGAATAAAGAAGAACGAATTTTCAAAAGTAATGGAAGTTTCCACCGATTGTGACTTACCCCAACACACCATAGGTTTCAGGAAAGCCCTGAAGAGAGAAGAACGAATTCGGTGTCATCGAAGAATTTCGTGGAGTCTTTTGGATCGCGAGTAACTCCAGGAAGTCATACTCATTGGGAAGCTCGCAAAGAAAGAAGAAAGAATTTCTCAAAGTTAAAGAACTTCGTAAAACTTACAACTGTTTTTTTTTTTTTTAATTTATCACATTGTTACATGTGAGGAGCCAACGTTACCTGCTGTTTCGCGTGTACTATTTTGGAGATTGTCTTCTTTGAAATCAAGGATTTCGTTCCTACAGCAGCGATATGGTTTAAAGCCGTAAATAAGAATCATGTCACATAAATAATGATTTTTGTTTTATGTTTTCGTGGATGAGGGGAAATCTTCAAAAGACACCCAGCCGTCCGTACGACTGGGTAGTGTCGGATTCCCGAGGATCAAGTCCTCGGACCTACCGACTAAAATCCCTCTACCTTAGGCCGTTCTAGGACCAATGAAGGTCCTCTTCAGCCGAAATAATGATTGATTTGTATTGCTGAATTATATAGTTTATTGAACCGCAGATCGATTGTCTTAAACGTTAAAAGAATAAGCTACTTAGAGCTTCGTTGTTAACAAACACTCTAAATCACACTTAACCTAACCTAACCTAATCTAACAAATAAACAATACACGAGAAAAAAATTACAAAACACATTCTACATTGGTGCTAGTAATTACCATCTGATTGAGTGCGGCGTTGCGGTCGTATTCCTGTACCAGGGCCGGAATTGAATTTACCTGGACTTTCTGCTATGTTTTTCTCGAAACCGGTTTTTTTTTATTCAATTTTGTTTGGAAGATTCTGCTGAATACAAGGTAACCCGGTCGGGTATTGTTTAAATCACGATTTCTTTTTTTTATTGAAATTAATTAAAACAATTTATTATATATCAAGAAATGCACATTTATTGTTTAATTTCATAAAAAAGAATATACTGCTGAGTTAATAACTTAACAGTTTTATGAGCAATAACGAATTAAAATACCATTAAGATAAAATATTTTATTACTTTTATAACAAGTTTTTATATAATTCTACATTTAAACTGAAAATTTATTAACAATTAAATAAATCATACTGCTATGTATTAACAAGTTATGTACCTACCCACTTCGACCATTTTTTAGAGAAAAATTTAAAATAAAACAGTGCAATTGTAAAATATGTAACTGTAAACAGCATAATGTCAAATGTGTATCTTTATGCGTCTGTAATATAGAATAGCCTTTATAAATCTCCTTTAACAACTTCTGACATTTCTTCTTCACTTCTAAAGTACAAAAGCCGGTGTGGAAATTATTTCTTGCGAACTAAACGATATTTAATATAAAAAGTTTGACTTTTGGCAGTGTATACAAGATTGTTTAAAATACAAGTCTTTTTTGTCAGAAACAACTATTAAATAACAACAAATTCAATATTATTATTCTAGCAATTCTTTTCTAACAGTGTACAGTGTCACATACGTTTGCTCATCATTTTTTATTTGAATGGAGTTCCATTAACGATTTGAAAAAGAATCGATCTATCACAGCTAAAAGTGGAGAGATGCGGCATAAAGTTCAGCGGCAATACAAACTTTCTGAAACAATTTCAGATATGGATTTTCCCTTTTATCTTCGCCATTAAGCTTACAGTTGACGGTTTTATTGGTTTACATTTCTGCAAAATATTGCAGTTATAATGGCAGCTTCTAATTGGTGTAGTGACAATAACTGAGATTGCCACGATGGGTTAAAGTGGTGGTCTTGAAAATTCTATTCGAGAAACCAATTTATTGCTGATCAATACTTCATAACGTTCAGAACCGTATTATCAAATATTAGACGAAAATAGAAGGAAAATGTTGAAACTTACAGAAATTAGTAAAATACATAATATTGGGATCCGTCAGATTACGATAAAATGATAAGTACTGACACAATATGTGATTGGGCTGACACAAAGACTCGGAAAGGAAATTTCGTTGAAGGTGAGTGTGTTTTTAATGCCAATCACATTATAAAATTCGGAAATAACAAATCCGGAAGCTAGCCTTCAAATTCCGTCAAGTTTACTGCCTACTTTTTACAAACTTCGGATTTAAAAAGTGATTCACGTTATATAATTGGTGAGGTGATTCTGGGTGATTTAAGCAATATCATATCAATGACTTGCACGTGCAAAGCCGATTTAAGAGA